>NW_028233897.1:162500-165000 GCF_054856545.1 Hippocampus guttulatus | reverse complement strand
GACCGGAGCAACGCAGCAGCGAGCGACGGGGGTCCAGTGGTAGGACAGCTGGGAACAACATCGCGCGTAGCGCGGGGAGCCGGCTATGGTCTCGCTATGAGGTCCGCGCCGAGGCTTTCGACGCGGCCCCGGGAATGGTCGACCCGCAAGCCGAAGGAGCCTGAACCTCCAAGCGCCGGCGCGAGGCCGGGGCCGGTGGGGGCCCTCCGAAGGCGGGTCTTGGTTGCATATCGGTCAGTGGTTGTGTTGGTGCGACCTGTAAGGAGGGAAAAAGACTCGAATGGTCTCGCCGTCTCGCAGTGAGACATAGGGGGGGGTCGACCCGCAAGCCGAAGGAGCCTGAACCTCCAAGCGCCGGCGCGGGGGCCGGGGCCGGTGGGGGCCCTCCGAAGGCGGGTCTTAAGTTGCATATCGGTCAGTTTGTGTATGGGTGCGATGTGGAGGGGGACATATTCGAAAGTGCGGAGCTCCGCCGTCAGAGGCCGGGTTTTCGCCCGGGGTATCCGCCCCGGGCGCCTCTCGGGCGGCCTTCCCAACTGCCGTCGACCGCCCGGAGGGGGAAACAGAAAATATTCGAAAGTGCGGAGCTCCGCCGTCAGAGGCCGGGTTTTCGCACGGGGTATCCGCCCCGGGCGCCTCTCGGGCGGCCTTCCCAACTGCCGTCGACCGCCCGGAGGGGGAAACAGAAAATGTTCGAAAGTGCGGAGCTCCGCCGTCAGAGGCCGGGTTTTCGCACGGGGTATCCGCCCCGGGCGCCTCTCGGGCGGCCTTCCCAACTGCCGTCGACCGCCCGGAGGGGGAAACAGAAAATATTCGAAAGTGCGGAGCTCCGCCGTCAGAGGCCGGGTTTTCGCACGGGGTATCCGCCCCGGGCGCCTCTCGGGCGGCCTTCCCAACTGCCGTCGACCGCCCGGAGGGGGAAACAGAAAATGTTCGAAAGTGCGGAGCTCCGCCGTCAGAGGCCGGGTTTTCGCACGGGGTATCCGCCCCGGGCGCCTCTCGGGCGGCCTTCCCAACTGCCGTCGACCGCCCGGAGGGGGAAACAGAAAATGTTCGAAAGTGCGGAGCTCCGCCGTCAGAGGCCGGGTTTTCGCACGGGGTATCCGCCCCGGGCGCCTCTCGGGCGGCCTTCCCAACTGCCGTCGACCGCCCGGAGGGGGAAACAGAAAATATTCGAAAGTGCGGAGCTCCGCCGTCAGAGGCCGGGTTTTCGCACGGGGTATCCGCCCCGGGCGCCTCTCGGGCGGCCTTCCCAACTGCCGTCGACCGCCCGGAGGGGGAAACAGAAAATATTCGAAAGTGCGGAGCTCCGCCGTCAGAGGCCGGGTTTTCGCACGGGGTATCCGCCCCGGGCGCCTCTCGGGCGGCCTTCCCAACTGCCGTCGACCGCCCGGAGGGGGAAACAGAAAATATTCGAAAGTGCGGAGCTCCGCCGTCAGAGGCCGGGTTTTCGCACGGGGTATCCGCCCCGGGCGCCTCTCGGGCGGCCTTCCCAACTGCCGTCGACCGCCTGGAGGGGGAAATAGAAAATATTCGATAGTGCGGAGCTCCGCCGTCAGAGGCCGTTCCAGTGCTTTTGGGTGGCTGGAAACACCCTCACGATGGTCTGATTATACTCTTAGGGGCCTCCCCTGTGTCGCCCTGGAGGTCACCCATTCAAAACATGCTCACCTATATACGTTTCGGAAAGTATTTTGGTGAACGCTCACTTTCTAAGCCTTTTAGCCTTCTTGACCCCCTAACTCCCCATATCTGGTTTACCTACTACAGCGCCCCTAACGACCAAAATCGGTACTGCATACCCCTGGTACCCCCGCCATTGAAAATGAATGGGGGAATTTTTTTAATTTCTCAATCCGGCCAGGAGGCCTCTTTTTCGGCCACGCTCGGCCGGCGAGCCGGTCCGCTCTTTACCCCTGGTACCCCCAGCCCTACCCCTGGTACCTCCCCCATTGAAAATGAATGGCGACCCCTGGTACCCCCAGCAACACCCCTGGTACCCTCAGCCTTACCCCTGGTACCCTCAGCTCAACCCCTGGTACCCCCAGCCTAACCCCTGGTACCCTCAGCGGCACCCCTGGTACCCTCAGCAACACCCCTGGTACCCCCAGCCAGCTTCGCCCCTGGTACCCTCAGCCTTACCCCTGGTACCCTCAGCCCAACCCCTGGTACCCTCAGCCCAACCCCTGGTACCCCCAGCCAGCTTCGCCCCTGGTACCCCCAGCCTTACCCCTGGTACCCCCAGCCTAACCCCTGGTACCCTCAGCCTTACCCCTGGTACCCCCAGCCTTACCCCTGGTACCTCCAGCCTAACCCCTGGTACCTCCAGCCTTACCCCTGGTACCTCCAGCCTTACCCCTGGTACCTCCAGCCGTACCCCTGGTACCCTCAGCGGCACCCCTGGTACCCTCAGCGGCACCCCTGGTACCCTCAGCCTTACCCCTGGTACCCTCAGCCGCACCCCTGGTACCCTCAGCGGCACCCCTGGTACCCTCAGCGG
>NW_028233897.1:147500-150000 GCF_054856545.1 Hippocampus guttulatus | reverse complement strand
CTTCCCAACTGCCGTCGACCGCCCGGAGGGGGAAACAGAAAATATTCGAAAGTGCGGAGCTCCGCCGTCAGAGGCCGGGTTTTCGCACGGGGTATCCGCCCCGGGCGCCTCTCGGGCGGCCTTCCCAACTGCCGTCGACCGCCCGGAGGGGGAAACAGAAAATGTTCGAAAGTGCGGAGCTCCGCCGTCAGAGGCCGGGTTTTCGCACGGGGTATCCGCCCCGGGCGCCTCTCGGGCGGCCTTCCCAACTGCCGTCGACCGCCCGGAGGGGGAAACAGAAAATGTTCGAAAGTGCGGAGCTCCGCCGTCAGAGGCCGGGTTTTCGCACGGGGTATCCGCCCCGGGCGCCTCTCGGGCGGCCTTCCCAACTGCCGTCGACCGCCCGGAGGGGGAAACAGAAAATATTCGAAAGTGCGGAGCTCCGCCGTCAGAGGCCGGGTTTTCGCACGGGGTATCCGCCCCGGGCGCCTCTCGGGCGGCCTTCCCAACTGCCGTCGACCGCCCGGAGGGGGAAACAGAAAATATTCGAAAGTGCGGAGCTCCGCCGTCAGAGGCCGGGTTTTCGCACGGGGTATCCGCCCCGGGCGCCTCTCGGGCGGCCTTCCCAACTGCCGTCGACCGCCCGGAGGGGGAAACAGAAAATATTCGAAAGTGCGGAGCTCCGCCGTCAGAGGCCGGGTTTTCGCACGGGGTATCCGCCCCGGGCGCCTCTCGGGCGGCCTTCCCAACTGCCGTCGACCGCCTGGAGGGGGAAATAGAAAATATTCGATAGTGCGGAGCTCCGCCGTCAGAGGCCGTTCCAGTGCTTTTGGGTGGCTGGAAACACCCTCACGATGGTCTGATTATACTCTTAGGGGCCTCCCCTGTGTCGCCCTGGAGGTCACCCATTCAAAACATGCTCACCTATATACGTTTCGGAAAGTATTTTGGTGAACGCTCACTTTCTAAGCCTTTTAGCCTTCTTGACCCCCTAACTCCCCATATCTGGTTTACCTACTACAGCGCCCCTAACGACCAAAATCGGTACTGCATACCCCTGGTACCCCCGCCATTGAAAATGAATGGGGGAATTTTTTTAATTTCTCAATCCGGCCAGGAGGCCTCTTTTTCGGCCACGCTCGGCCGGCGAGCCGGTCCGCTCTTTACCCCTGGTACCCCCAGCCCTACCCCTGGTACCTCCCCCATTGAAAATGAATGGCGACCCCTGGTACCCCCAGCAACACCCCTGGTACCCTCAGCCTTACCCCTGGTACCCTCAGCTCAACCCCTGGTACCCCCAGCCTAACCCCTGGTACCCTCAGCGGCACCCCTGGTACCCTCAGCAACACCCCTGGTACCCCCAGCCAGCTTCGCCCCTGGTACCCTCAGCCTTACCCCTGGTACCCTCAGCCCAACCCCTGGTACCCTCAGCCCAACCCCTGGTACCCCCAGCCAGCTTCGCCCCTGGTACCCCCAGCCTTACCCCTGGTACCCCCAGCCTAACCCCTGGTACCCTCAGCCTTACCCCTGGTACCCCCAGCCTTACCCCTGGTACCTCCAGCCTAACCCCTGGTACCTCCAGCCTTACCCCTGGTACCTCCAGCCTTACCCCTGGTACCTCCAGCCGTACCCCTGGTACCCTCAGCGGCACCCCTGGTACCCTCAGCGGCACCCCTGGTACCCTCAGCCTTACCCCTGGTACCCTCAGCCGCACCCCTGGTACCCTCAGCGGCACCCCTGGTACCCTCAGCGGCACCCCTGGTACCCTCAGCGGCACCCCTGGTACCCTCAGCGGCACCCCTGGTACCCTCAGCGGCACCCCTGGTACCCTCAGCGGCACCCCTGGTACCCTCAGCCGCACCCCTGGTACCCTCAGCCGCACCCCTGGTACCCTCAGCGGCACCCCTGGTACCCTCAGCCGTACCCCTGGTACCCTCAGCGGCACCCCTGGTACCCTCAGCCGTACCCCTGGTACCCTCAGCGGCACCCCTGGTACCCTCAGCCGCACCCCTGGTACCCTCAGCCGCACCCCTGGTACCCTCAGCGGCACCCCTGGTACCCTCAGCGGCACCCCTGGTACCCTCAGCGGCACCCCTGGTACCCTCAGCGGCACCCCTGGTACCCTCAGCGGCACCCCTGGTACCCTCAGCGGCACCCCTGGTACCCTCAGCCGCACCCCTGGTACCCTCAGCCGCACCCCTGGTACCCTCAGCGGCACCCCTGGTACCCTCAGCCGTACCCCTGGTACCCTCAGCGGCACCCCTGGTACCCTCAGCCTTACCCCTGGTACCCTCAGCGGCACCCCTGGTACCCCCAGCGGTACCCCTGGTACCCTCAGCGGCACCCCTGGTACCCTCAGCCTTACCCCTGGTACCCCCAGCGGCACCCCTGGTACCCTCAGCCTTACCCCTGGTACCCCCAGCCAGCTTCGCCCCTGGTACCCCCAGCCTTGCCCCTGGTACCTCCGCCATTGGAAATGAATGGGGGATTTTTTTCAAACTCCCAATCCGACCGAGTGGCC
>NW_028233897.1:127500-135000 GCF_054856545.1 Hippocampus guttulatus | reverse complement strand
GAGGCCGGGTTTTCGCACGGGGTATCCGCCCCGGGCGCCTCTCGGGCGGCCTTCCCAACTGCCGTCGACCGCCCGGAGGGGGAAACAGAAAATGTTCGAAAGTGCGGAGCTCCGCCGTCAGAGGCCGGGTTTTCGCACGGGGTATCCGCCCCGGGCGCCTCTCGGGCGGCCTTCCCAACTGCCGTCGACCGCCCGGAGGGGGAAACAGAAAATATTCGAAAGTGCGGAGCTCCGCCGTCAGAGGCCGGGTTTTCGCACGGGGTATCCGCCCCGGGCGCCTCTCGGGCGGCCTTCCCAACTGCCGTCGACCGCCCGGAGGGGGAAACAGAAAATGTTCGAAAGTGCGGAGCTCCGCCGTCAGAGGCCGGGTTTTCGCACGGGGTATCCGCCCCGGGCGCCTCTCGGGCGGCCTTCCCAACTGCCGTCGACCGCCCGGAGGGGGAAACAGAAAATGTTCGAAAGTGCGGAGCTCCGCCGTCAGAGGCCGGGTTTTCGCACGGGGTATCCGCCCCGGGCGCCTCTCGGGCGGCCTTCCCAACTGCCGTCGACCGCCCGGAGGGGGAAACAGAAAATATTCGAAAGTGCGGAGCTCCGCCGTCAGAGGCCGGGTTTTCGCACGGGGTATCCGCCCCGGGCGCCTCTCGGGCGGCCTTCCCAACTGCCGTCGACCGCCCGGAGGGGGAAACAGAAAATATTCGAAAGTGCGGAGCTCCGCCGTCAGAGGCCGGGTTTTCGCACGGGGTATCCGCCCCGGGCGCCTCTCGGGCGGCCTTCCCAACTGCCGTCGACCGCCCGGAGGGGGAAACAGAAAATATTCGAAAGTGCGGAGCTCCGCCGTCAGAGGCCGGGTTTTCGCACGGGGTATCCGCCCCGGGCGCCTCTCGGGCGGCCTTCCCAACTGCCGTCGACCGCCTGGAGGGGGAAATAGAAAATATTCGATAGTGCGGAGCTCCGCCGTCAGAGGCCGTTCCAGTGCTTTTGGGTGGCTGGAAACACCCTCACGATGGTCTGATTATACTCTTAGGGGCCTCCCCTGTGTCGCCCTGGAGGTCACCCATTCAAAACATGCTCACCTATATACGTTTCGGAAAGTATTTTGGTGAACGCTCACTTTCTAAGCCTTTTAGCCTTCTTGACCCCCTAACTCCCCATATCTGGTTTACCTACTACAGCGCCCCTAACGACCAAAATCGGTACTGCATACCCCTGGTACCCCCGCCATTGAAAATGAATGGGGGAATTTTTTTAATTTCTCAATCCGGCCAGGAGGCCTCTTTTTCGGCCACGCTCGGCCGGCGAGCCGGTCCGCTCTTTACCCCTGGTACCCCCAGCCCTACCCCTGGTACCTCCCCCATTGAAAATGAATGGCGACCCCTGGTACCCCCAGCAACACCCCTGGTACCCTCAGCCTTACCCCTGGTACCCTCAGCTCAACCCCTGGTACCCCCAGCCTAACCCCTGGTACCCTCAGCGGCACCCCTGGTACCCTCAGCAACACCCCTGGTACCCCCAGCCAGCTTCGCCCCTGGTACCCTCAGCCTTACCCCTGGTACCCTCAGCCCAACCCCTGGTACCCTCAGCCCAACCCCTGGTACCCCCAGCCAGCTTCGCCCCTGGTACCCTCAGCCTTACCCCTGGTACCCCCAGCCTTACCCCTGGTACCTCCAGCCTAACCCCTGGTACCTCCAGCCTTACCCCTGGTACCTCCAGCCTTACCCCTGGTACCTCCAGCCTTACCCCTGGTACCTCCAGCCGTACCCCTGGTACCCTCAGCCTTACCCCTGGTACCCTCAGCCTTACCCCTGGTACCCTCAGCCTTACCCCTGGTACCCTCAGCCGCACCCCTGGTACCCTCAGCGGCACCCCTGGTACCCTCAGCCTTACCCCTGGTACCCTCAGCCGCACCCCTGGTACCCTCAGCGGCACCCCTGGTACCCTCAGCGGCACCCCTGGTACCCTCAGCCGTACCCCTGGTACCCTCAGCCGAACCCCTGGTACCCTCAGCGGCACCCCTGGTACCCTCAGCGGCACCCCTGGTACCCTCAGCGGCACCCCTGGTACCCTCAGCGGCACCCCTGGTACCCTCAGCCGTACCCCTGGTACCCTCAGCGGCACCCCTGGTACCCTCAGCCGTACCCCTGGTACCCTCAGCGGCACCCCTGGTACCCTCAGCGGCACCCCTGGTACCCTCAGCTGCACCCCTGGTACCCTCAGCGGCACCCCTGGTACCCTCAGCGGCACCCCTGGTACCTCCGCCATTGAAAATGAATGGGCGGCCTTCCCACCTGCCGTCAGCCGCCCGGAGGGGGAAATAGAAAATATTCGAAAGTGCGGAGCTCCGCCGTCAGAGGCCGGCTTTTCGCCCGGGGTATCCGCCCCGGGGCGCCTCTCGGGCGACCTTCCCAACTGCCGTCGGCCGCCCGGAGGGGGAAATAGAAAATATTCGAAAGTGCGGAGCTCCGCCGTCAGAGGCCGGCTTTTCGCCCGAGGTATCCGCCCCGGGCGCCTCTCGGGCGGCCTTCCCAACTGCCGTCGGCCGCCCGGAGGGGGAAATAGAAAATATTCGAAAGTGCGGAGCTCCGCCGTCAGAGGCCGGCTTTTCGCCCGAGGTATCCGCCCCGGGCGCCTCTCGGGCGGCCTTCCCAACTGCCGTCGGCCGCCCGGAGGGGGAAATAGAAAATATTCGAAAGTGCGGAGCTCCGCCGTCAGAGGCCGGCTTTTCGCCCGAGGTATCCGCCCCGGGCGCCTCTCGGGCGGCCTTCCCAACTGCCGTCGGCCGCCCGGAGGGGGAGATAGAAAATATTCGAAAGTGCGGAGCTCCGCCGTCAGAGGCCGGCTTTTCGCCCGAGGTATCCGCCCCGGGCGCCTCTCGGGCGGCCTTCCCAACTGCCGTCGGCCGCCCGGAGGGGGAAATAGAAAATATTCGAAAGTGCGGAGCTCCGCCGTCAGAGGCCGGCTTTTCGCCCGAGGTATCCGCCCCGGGCGCCTCTCGGGCGGCCTTCCCAACTGCCGTCGGCCGCCCGGAGGGGGAGATAGAAAATATTCGAAAGTGCGGAGCTCCGCCGTCAGAGGCCGGCTTTTCGCCCGAGGTATCCGCCCCGGGCGCCTCTCGGGCGGCCTTCCCAACTGCCGTCGACCGCCCGGAGGGGGAAATAGAAAATATTCGAAAGTGCGGAGCTCCGCCGTCAGAGGCCGGCTTTTCGCCCGAGGTATCCGCCCCGGGCGCCTCTCGGGCGGCCTTCCCAACTGCCGTCGACCGCCCGGAGGGGGAGATAGAAAATATTCGAAAGTGCGGAGCTCCGCCGTCAGAGGCCGGCTCCACGCTTCATTCATCCGACCGAGACGCCTCTCCGCCGGCCACACTCGGCTGCGGGGCCGGCCCGCTCTCCGCCATTGAAAATGAATGGGGGGCATTTTCTCATGCTTTCAATCCGCCTAAGAGGCATCTTTCCCGGCCAACTTTGTGCCCCTGGTACCTCCAGCATCGAGAAAGCATGGTGACTCGTCCGACACATGCCCCCCTATATACGTTTCGGAAAGTATTTTGGTGAACGGTCACTTTCTAAGCCTTTCGCCTTCTTGACCCCCTAACTCCGCATATCTGGTTTACCTACTACAGCGCCCCTAACGACCAAAATCGGTACTGCTACCCCTGGTACCCCCGCCATTGAAAATGAATGGGGGAATTTTTTTAATCCCCCAGGCCGGCCAGGAGGCCCCTTTCCCGGCCAAACTCGCACGCTGGGCCGGCCCGCTCTTTACCCCTGGTACCCCCGCCATTGAAAATGAATGGGGGAATTTTTTTCAATCTCCCAGGCCGGCCAGGAGGGCTCTTTCCCGGCCACACTCGCACGCCGGGCCGGCCCGCTCTTTACCCCTGGTACCCCCAGCTCTACCCCTGGTACCCCCGCCATTGAAAATGAATGGGGGAATTTTTTCAATCTCCCAATCCGACCAAGAGGCCTCTTTTCCGGCCAAACTCGCACGCCGGGCCGGCCCGCTCTTTACCCCTGGTACCCCCAGCTCTACCCCTGGTACCCCCGCCATTGAAAATGAATGGGGGAATTTTTTCAATCTCCCAATCCGACCAAGAGGCCTCTTTTCCGGCCAAACTCGCACGCCGGGCCGGCCCGCTCTTTACCCCTGGTACCCCCAGCTCTACCCCTGGTACCCCCGCCATTGAAAATGAATGGGGGAATTTTTTCAATCTCCCAATCCGACCAAGAGGCCTCTTTTCCGGCCAAACTCGCACGCCGGGCCGGCCCGCTCTTTACCCCTGGTACCCCCAGCTCTACCCCTGGTACCCCCGCCATTGAAAATGAATGGGGGAATTTTTTCAATCTCCCACGCCGGCCAAGAGGCCTTTTTCCCGGGCACGCACGCTCGCCGGGCCGGCCCGCTATTATTAAACTCTCACCCCTGCAAGGAGGCCTTTTTCCCGGGCACGCACGCTCGCGGGGCCGGCCCGCTATTATTAAACTCTCACGCCGGCCAAGAGGCCTTTTTCCCGGGCACGCACGCTCGCCGGGCCGGCCCGCTATTATTAAACTCTCACGCCTGCAAGGAGGCCTTTTTCCCGGGCACGCACGCTCGCCGGGCCGGCCCGCTATTATTGAACTCTCACGCCTGCAAGGAGGCCTTTTTCCCGGGCACGCACGCTCGCGGAGCCGGCCCGCTATTATTAAACTCTCACGCCTGCAAGGAGGCCTTTTTCCCGGGCACGCACGCTCGCCGGGCCGGCCCGCTATTATTAAACTCTCACGCCTGCAAGGAGGCCTTTTTCCCGGGCACGCACGCTCGCCGGGCCGGCCCGCTATTATTAAACTCTCACGCCTGCAAGGAGGCCTTTTTCCCGGGCACGCACGCTCGCCGGGCCGGCCCGCTATTATTAAACTCTCACGCCTGCAAGGAGGCCTTTTTCCCGGGCACGCACGCTCGCCGGGCCGGCCCGCTATTATTAAACTCTCACGCCGGCCAAGAGGCCCTTTTCCCGGGCACGCACGCTCGATGAGCCGGCCCGCTATTATTAAACTCTCACGCCGGCCAAGAGGCCCTTTTCCCGGGCACGCACGCTCGATGAGCCGGCCCGCTATTATTAAACTCTCACGCCGGCCAAGAGGCCTTTTTCCCGGCCACGCACGCTCGCGGAGCCGGCCCGCTATTATTAAACTCTCACGCCTGCAAGGAGGCCTTTTTCCCGGGCACGCACGCTCGCCGGGCCGGCCCGCTATTATTAAACTCTCACGCCGGCCAAGAGGCCCTTTTCCCGGGCACGCACGCTCGATGAGCCGGCCCGCTATTATTAAACTCTCACGCCGGCCAAGAGGCCCTTTTCCCGGGCACGCACGCTCGCCGAGCCGGCCCGCTATTATTAAACTCTCACGCCGGCCAAGAGGCCTTTTTCCCGGCCACGCACGCTCGCGGAGCCGGCCCGCTATTATTAAACTCTCACGCCTGCAAGGAGGCCTTTTTCCCGGGCACGCACGCTCGCCGGGCCGGCCCGCTATTATTAAACTCTCACGCCGGCCAAGAGGCCCTTTTCCCGGGCACGCACGCTCGATGAGCCGGCCCGCTATTATTAAACTCTCAGGCCCGCTATTATTAAACTCTCACGCCGGCCAAGAGGCCCTTTTCCCGGGCACGCACGCTCGATGAGCCGGCCCGCTATTATTAAACTCTCACGCCTGCAAGGAGGCCTTTTTCCCGGGCACGCACGCTCGCTGAGCCGGCCCGCTATTATTAAACTCTCACGCCGGCCAAGAGGCCCTTTTCCCGGGCACGCACGCTCGATGAGCCGGCCCGCTATTATTAAACTCTCACGCCGGCCAAGAGGCCCTTTTCCCGGGCACGCACGCTCGCCGAGCCGGCCCGCTATTATTAAACTCTCACGCCGGCCAAGAGGCCTTTTTCCCGGGCACGCACGCTCGCCGAGCCGGCCCGCTATTATTAAACTCTCACGCCGGCCAGGAGGCATTTTTCCCGGGCACGCACGCTCGCCGTGCAGGCCCGCCATTTGCCTACCACACCGCCGTCTGGCGGACACCAAGCGGTACCGCCGACCCCTCCCGTTGAAAATGAATGGGGGATTTTTTTTCAATCCCCCAAGCCGGCCAAGAGGCCTTTTTCCCGGGCACGCACGCTCGATGAGCCGGCCCGCTATTATTAAACTCTTACGCCTGCAAGGAGGCCTTTTTCCCGGGCACGCACGCTCGCCGAGCCGGCCCGCTATTATTAAACTCTCACGCCTGCAAGGAGGCCTTTTTCCCGGGCACGCACGCTCGATGAGCCGGCCCGCTATTATTAAACTCTCACGCCGGCCAGGAGGCCTTTTTCCCGGGCACGCACGCTCGCCGTGCAGGCCCGCCATTTGCCTACCACACCGCCGTCTGGCGGACACCACGCGGTACCGCCGACCCCTCCCGTTGAAAATGAATGGGGGATTTTTTTTTACAATCCCCCAAGCCGGCCAAGAGGCCTTTTTCCCGGGCACGCACGCTCGATGAGCCGGCCCGCTATTATTAAACTCTCACGCCGGCCAAGAGGCCCTTTTCCCGGGCACGCACGCTCGATGAGCCGGCCCGCTATTATTAAACGCTCACGCCTGCAAGGAGGCCTTTTTCCCGGGCACGCACGCTCGCCGGGCCGGCCCGCTATTATTAAACTCTCACGCCGGCCAAGAGGCCTTTTTCCCGGGCACGCACGCTCGATGAGCCGGCCCGCTATTATTAAACTCTTACGCCTGCAAGGAGGCCTTTTTCCCGGGCACGCACGCTCGCCGAGCCGGCCCGCTATTATTAAACTCTCACGCCTGCAAGGAGGCCTTTTTCCCGGGCACGCACGCTCGCAGAGCCGGCCCGCTATTATTAAACTCTCACGCCGGCCAGGAGGCCTTTTTCCCGGGCACGCACGCTCGCCGTGCAGGCCCGCCATTTGCCTACCACACCGCCGTCTGGCGGACACCAAGCGGTACCGCCGACCCCTCCCGTTGAAAATGAATGGGGGATTTTTTTTTCAATCCCCCAAGCCGGCCAAGAGGCCTTTTTCCCGGGCACGCACGCTCGATGAGCCGGCCCGCTATTATTAAACTCTCACGCCGGCCAAGAGGCCCTTTTCCCGGGCACGCACGCTCGATGAGCCGGCCCGCTATTATTAAACGCTCACGCCTGCAAGGAGGCCTTTTTCCCGGGCACGCACGCTCGCCGGGCCGGCCCGCTATTATTAAACTCTCACGCCGGCCAAGAGGCCTTTTTCCCGGGCACGCACGCTCTCCGGGCCGGCCCGCTATTATTAAACTCTCACGCCTGCAAGGAGGCCTTTTTCCCGGGCACGCACGCTCGCCGTGCAGGCCCGCCATTTGCCTACCACACCGCCGTCTGGCGGACACCAAGCGGTACCGCCGACCCCTCCCGTTGAAAATGAATGGGGGATTTTTTTTCAATCCCCCAAGCCGGCCAAGAGGCCTTTTTCCCGGGCACGCACGCTCGCCGGGCCGGCCCGCTA
>NW_028233897.1:105000-112500 GCF_054856545.1 Hippocampus guttulatus | reverse complement strand
GCCGCACCCCTGGTACCCTCAGCGGCACCCCTGGTACCCTCAGCCTTACCCCTGGTACCCTCAGCCGCACCCCTGGTACCCTCAGCGGCACCCCTGGTACCCTCAGCGGCACCCCTGGTACCCTCAGCCGTACCCCTGGTACCCTCAGCCGAACCCCTGGTACCCTCAGCGGCACCCCTGGTACCCTCAGCGGCACCCCTGGTACCCTCAGCGGCACCCCTGGTACCCTCAGCGGCACCCCTGGTACCCTCAGCCGTACCCCTGGTACCCTCAGCGGCACCCCTGGTACCCTCAGCCGTACCCCTGGTACCCTCAGCGGCACCCCTGGTACCCTCAGCGGCACCCCTGGTACCCTCAGCTGCACCCCTGGTACCCTCAGCGGCACCCCTGGTACCCTCAGCGGCACCCCTGGTACCTCCGCCATTGAAAATGAATGGGCGGCCTTCCCACCTGCCGTCAGCCGCCCGGAGGGGGAAATAGAAAATATTCGAAAGTGCGGAGCTCCGCCGTCAGAGGCCGGCTTTTCGCCCGGGGTATCCGCCCCGGGGCGCCTCTCGGGCGACCTTCCCAACTGCCGTCGGCCGCCCGGAGGGGGAAATAGAAAATATTCGAAAGTGCGGAGCTCCGCCGTCAGAGGCCGGCTTTTCGCCCGAGGTATCCGCCCCGGGCGCCTCTCGGGCGGCCTTCCCAACTGCCGTCGGCCGCCCGGAGGGGGAAATAGAAAATATTCGAAAGTGCGGAGCTCCGCCGTCAGAGGCCGGCTTTTCGCCCGAGGTATCCGCCCCGGGCGCCTCTCGGGCGGCCTTCCCAACTGCCGTCGGCCGCCCGGAGGGGGAAATAGAAAATATTCGAAAGTGCGGAGCTCCGCCGTCAGAGGCCGGCTTTTCGCCCGAGGTATCCGCCCCGGGCGCCTCTCGGGCGGCCTTCCCAACTGCCGTCGGCCGCCCGGAGGGGGAGATAGAAAATATTCGAAAGTGCGGAGCTCCGCCGTCAGAGGCCGGCTTTTCGCCCGAGGTATCCGCCCCGGGCGCCTCTCGGGCGGCCTTCCCAACTGCCGTCGGCCGCCCGGAGGGGGAAATAGAAAATATTCGAAAGTGCGGAGCTCCGCCGTCAGAGGCCGGCTTTTCGCCCGAGGTATCCGCCCCGGGCGCCTCTCGGGCGGCCTTCCCAACTGCCGTCGGCCGCCCGGAGGGGGAGATAGAAAATATTCGAAAGTGCGGAGCTCCGCCGTCAGAGGCCGGCTTTTCGCCCGAGGTATCCGCCCCGGGCGCCTCTCGGGCGGCCTTCCCAACTGCCGTCGACCGCCCGGAGGGGGAAATAGAAAATATTCGAAAGTGCGGAGCTCCGCCGTCAGAGGCCGGCTTTTCGCCCGAGGTATCCGCCCCGGGCGCCTCTCGGGCGGCCTTCCCAACTGCCGTCGACCGCCCGGAGGGGGAGATAGAAAATATTCGAAAGTGCGGAGCTCCGCCGTCAGAGGCCGGCTCCACGCTTCATTCATCCGACCGAGACGCCTCTCCGCCGGCCACACTCGGCTGCGGGGCCGGCCCGCTCTCCGCCATTGAAAATGAATGGGGGGCATTTTCTCATGCTTTCAATCCGCCTAAGAGGCATCTTTCCCGGCCAACTTTGTGCCCCTGGTACCTCCAGCATCGAGAAAGCATGGTGACTCGTCCGACACATGCCCCCCTATATACGTTTCGGAAAGTATTTTGGTGAACGGTCACTTTCTAAGCCTTTCGCCTTCTTGACCCCCTAACTCCGCATATCTGGTTTACCTACTACAGCGCCCCTAACGACCAAAATCGGTACTGCTACCCCTGGTACCCCCGCCATTGAAAATGAATGGGGGAATTTTTTTAATCCCCCAGGCCGGCCAGGAGGCCCCTTTCCCGGCCAAACTCGCACGCTGGGCCGGCCCGCTCTTTACCCCTGGTACCCCCGCCATTGAAAATGAATGGGGGAATTTTTTTCAATCTCCCAGGCCGGCCAGGAGGGCTCTTTCCCGGCCACACTCGCACGCCGGGCCGGCCCGCTCTTTACCCCTGGTACCCCCAGCTCTACCCCTGGTACCCCCGCCATTGAAAATGAATGGGGGAATTTTTTCAATCTCCCAATCCGACCAAGAGGCCTCTTTTCCGGCCAAACTCGCACGCCGGGCCGGCCCGCTCTTTACCCCTGGTACCCCCAGCTCTACCCCTGGTACCCCCGCCATTGAAAATGAATGGGGGAATTTTTTCAATCTCCCAATCCGACCAAGAGGCCTCTTTTCCGGCCAAACTCGCACGCCGGGCCGGCCCGCTCTTTACCCCTGGTACCCCCAGCTCTACCCCTGGTACCCCCGCCATTGAAAATGAATGGGGGAATTTTTTCAATCTCCCAATCCGACCAAGAGGCCTCTTTTCCGGCCAAACTCGCACGCCGGGCCGGCCCGCTCTTTACCCCTGGTACCCCCAGCTCTACCCCTGGTACCCCCGCCATTGAAAATGAATGGGGGAATTTTTTCAATCTCCCACGCCGGCCAAGAGGCCTTTTTCCCGGGCACGCACGCTCGCCGGGCCGGCCCGCTATTATTAAACTCTCACCCCTGCAAGGAGGCCTTTTTCCCGGGCACGCACGCTCGCGGGGCCGGCCCGCTATTATTAAACTCTCACGCCGGCCAAGAGGCCTTTTTCCCGGGCACGCACGCTCGCCGGGCCGGCCCGCTATTATTAAACTCTCACGCCTGCAAGGAGGCCTTTTTCCCGGGCACGCACGCTCGCCGGGCCGGCCCGCTATTATTGAACTCTCACGCCTGCAAGGAGGCCTTTTTCCCGGGCACGCACGCTCGCGGAGCCGGCCCGCTATTATTAAACTCTCACGCCTGCAAGGAGGCCTTTTTCCCGGGCACGCACGCTCGCCGGGCCGGCCCGCTATTATTAAACTCTCACGCCGGCCAAGAGGCCCTTTTCCCGGGCACGCACGCTCGATGAGCCGGCCCGCTATTATTAAACTCTCACGCCGGCCAAGAGGCCCTTTTCCCGGGCACGCACGCTCGATGAGCCGGCCCGCTATTATTAAACTCTCACGCCGGCCAAGAGGCCTTTTTCCCGGCCACGCACGCTCGCGGAGCCGGCCCGCTATTATTAAACTCTCACGCCTGCAAGGAGGCCTTTTTCCCGGGCACGCACGCTCGCCGGGCCGGCCCGCTATTATTAAACTCTCACGCCGGCCAAGAGGCCCTTTTCCCGGGCACGCACGCTCGATGAGCCGGCCCGCTATTATTAAACTCTCACGCCGGCCAAGAGGCCCTTTTCCCGGGCACGCACGCTCGCCGAGCCGGCCCGCTATTATTAAACTCTCACGCCGGCCAAGAGGCCTTTTTCCCGGCCACGCACGCTCGCGGAGCCGGCCCGCTATTATTAAACTCTCACGCCTGCAAGGAGGCCTTTTTCCCGGGCACGCACGCTCGCCGGGCCGGCCCGCTATTATTAAACTCTCACGCCGGCCAAGAGGCCCTTTTCCCGGGCACGCACGCTCGATGAGCCGGCCCGCTATTATTAAACTCTCAGGCCCGCTATTATTAAACTCTCACGCCGGCCAAGAGGCCCTTTTCCCGGGCACGCACGCTCGATGAGCCGGCCCGCTATTATTAAACTCTCACGCCTGCAAGGAGGCCTTTTTCCCGGGCACGCACGCTCGCTGAGCCGGCCCGCTATTATTAAACTCTCACGCCGGCCAAGAGGCCCTTTTCCCGGGCACGCACGCTCGATGAGCCGGCCCGCTATTATTAAACTCTCACGCCGGCCAAGAGGCCCTTTTCCCGGGCACGCACGCTCGCCGAGCCGGCCCGCTATTATTAAACTCTCACGCCGGCCAAGAGGCCTTTTTCCCGGGCACGCACGCTCGCCGAGCCGGCCCGCTATTATTAAACTCTCACGCCGGCCAGGAGGCATTTTTCCCGGGCACGCACGCTCGCCGTGCAGGCCCGCCATTTGCCTACCACACCGCCGTCTGGCGGACACCAAGCGGTACCGCCGACCCCTCCCGTTGAAAATGAATGGGGGATTTTTTTTCAATCCCCCAAGCCGGCCAAGAGGCCTTTTTCCCGGGCACGCACGCTCGATGAGCCGGCCCGCTATTATTAAACTCTTACGCCTGCAAGGAGGCCTTTTTCCCGGGCACGCACGCTCGCCGAGCCGGCCCGCTATTATTAAACTCTCACGCCTGCAAGGAGGCCTTTTTCCCGGGCACGCACGCTCGATGAGCCGGCCCGCTATTATTAAACTCTCACGCCGGCCAGGAGGCCTTTTTCCCGGGCACGCACGCTCGCCGTGCAGGCCCGCCATTTGCCTACCACACCGCCGTCTGGCGGACACCACGCGGTACCGCCGACCCCTCCCGTTGAAAATGAATGGGGGATTTTTTTTTACAATCCCCCAAGCCGGCCAAGAGGCCTTTTTCCCGGGCACGCACGCTCGATGAGCCGGCCCGCTATTATTAAACTCTCACGCCGGCCAAGAGGCCCTTTTCCCGGGCACGCACGCTCGATGAGCCGGCCCGCTATTATTAAACACTCACGCCTGCAAGGAGGCCTTTTTCCCGGGCACGCACGCTCGCCGGGCCGGCCCGCTATTATTAAACTCTCACGCCGGCCAAGAGGCCTTTTTCCCGGGCACGCACGCTCGATGAGCCGGCCCGCTATTATTAAACTCTTACGCCTGCAAGGAGGCCTTTTTCCCGGGCACGCACGCTCGCCGAGCCGGCCCGCTATTATTAAACTCTCACGCCTGCAAGGAGGCCTTTTTCCCGGGCACGCACGCTCGCAGAGCCGGCCCGCTATTATTAAACTCTCACGCCGGCCAGGAGGCCTTTTTCCCGGGCACGCACGCTCGCCGTGCAGGCCCGCCATTTGCCTACCACACCGCCGTCTGGCGGACACCAAGCGGTACCGCCGACCCCTCCCGTTGAAAATGAATGGGGGATTTTTTTTTCAATCCCCCAAGCCGGCCAAGAGGCCTTTTTCCCGGGCACGCACGCTCGATGAGCCGGCCCGCTATTATTAAACTCTCACGCCGGCCAAGAGGCCCTTTTCCCGGGCACGCACGCTCGATGAGCCGGCCCGCTATTATTAAACGCTCACGCCTGCAAGGAGGCCTTTTTCCCGGGCACGCACGCTCGCCGGGCCGGCCCGCTATTATTAAACTCTCACGCCGGCCAAGAGGCCTTTTTCCCGGGCACGCACGCTCTCCGGGCCGGCCCGCTATTATTAAACTCTCACGCCTGCAAGGAGGCCTTTTTCCCGGGCACGCACGCTCGCCGTGCAGGCCCGCCATTTGCCTACCACACCGCCGTCTGGCGGACACCAAGCGGTACCGCCGACCCCTCCCGTTGAAAATGAATGGGGGATTTTTTTTCAATCCCCCAAGCCGGCCAAGAGGCCTTTTTCCCGGGCACGCACGCTCGCCGGGCCGGCCCGCTATTATTAAACGCTCAGGCCGGCCAAGAGGCCCTTTTCCCGGGCACGCACGCTCGCAGAGCCGGTCCGCTATTATTAAACGCTCACGCCTGCAAGGAGGCCTTTTTCCCGGGCACGCACGCTCGCCGGGCCGGCCCGCTATTATTAAACTCTCACCCCTGCAAGGAGGCCTTTTTCCCGGGCACGCACGCTCGCGGGGCCGGCCCGCTATTATTAAACTCTCACGCCGGCCAAGAGGCCCTTTTCCCGGGCACGCACGCTCGCCGAGCCGGCCCGCTATTATTAAACTCTCACGCCTGCAAGGAGGCCCTTTTCCCGGGCACGCACGCTCGATGAGCCGGCCCGCTATTATTAAACTCTCACGCCTGCAAGGAGGCCTTTTTCCCGGGCACGCACGCTCGCGGGGCCGGCCCGCTATTATTAAACGCTCAGGCCGGCCAAGAGGCCCTTTTCCCGGGCACGCACGCTCGATGAGCCGGCCCGCTATTATTAAACGCTCAGGCCGGCCAAGAGGCCCTTTTCCCGGGCACGCACGCTCGCAGAGCCGGCCCGCTATTATTAAACTCTCACGCCTGCAAGGAGGCCCTTTTCCCGGGCACGCACGCTCGATGAGCCGGCCCGCTATTATTAAACTCTCACGCCTGCAAGGAGGCCTTTTTCCCGGGCACGCACGCTCGCCGGGCCGGCCCGCTATTATTAAACTCTCACGCCTGCAAGGAGGCCTTTTTCCCGGGCACGCACGCTCGCCGGGCCGGCCCGCTATTATTAAACGCTCACGCCTGCAAGGAGGCCTTTTTCCCGGGCACGCACGCTCGCCGGGCCGGCCCGCTATTATTAAACTCTCACGCCGGCCAAGAGGCCCTTTTCCCGGGCACGCACGCTCGATGAGCCGGCCCGCTATTATTAAACTCTCACGCCTGCAAGGAGGCCTTTTTCCCGGGCACGCACGCTCGCCGGGCCGGCCCGCTATTATTAAACGCTCACGCCTGCAAGGAGGCCTTTTTCCCGGGCACGCACGCTCGCCGGGCCGGCCCGCTATTATTAAACTCTCACGCCGGCCAAGAGGCCCTTTTCCCGGGCACGCACGCTCGATGAGCCGGCCCGCTATTATTAAACTCTCACGCCGGCCAAGAGGCCTTTTTCCCGGGCACGCACGCTCGCCGAGCCGGCCCGCCTTTTGCCTACCACACCGCCGTCTGGCGGACACCGACCCCTGGTACATCTGCCATTGAAAATGAATGGGGGAATTTTTTCAAACTCCCAATCCGAGCAAGAGGCCCCTTTTCCGGCCACACTCGCCCGCCGGGCCGGCCCGCTCTTTACCCCTGGTACCCCCAGCAACACCCCTGGTACCCCCAGCCTTGCCCCTGGTACCTCCCCCATTGAAAATGAATGGTGACCCCTGGTACCCCCAGCAACACCCCTGGTACCCTCAACCTTACCCCTGGTACCCTCAGCTGCACCCCTGGTACCCTCAGCCTTACCCCTGGTACCCCCAGCCAGCTTCGCCCCTGGTACCCCCAGCCTTGCCCCTGGTACCTCCGCCATTGAAAATGAATGGGGGAATTTTTTCAAACTCCCAATACGACCAAGAGGCCCCTTTTCCGGCCAAACTCGCACGCCGGGCCGGCCCGCTCTTTACCCCTGGTACCCCCAGCTCTACCCCTGGTACCCCCGCCATTGAAAATGAATGGGGGAATTTTTTCAAACTCCCAATCCGACCAAGAGGCCCCTTTTCCGGCCACACTCGCCCGCCGGGCCGGCCCGCTCTTTACCCCTGGTACCCCCAGCCTTGCCCCTGGTACCTCCGCCATTGGAAATGAATGGGGGATTTTTTTCAAACTCCCAATCCGACCGAGAGGCCTCTTTCCCGGCCACACTCGCCCGCCGGGCCGGCCCGCTCTTTACCCCTGGTACCCTCAGCGGCACCCCTGGTACCTCCGCCGCGGAGGAAAAATATGGGGAATTTTCTCATTCTCCCAATCCGGCCGAGGGGCCCCTCCGCCGGCCACGCTTCGCCTCGTCGCCGGCCCCCTCCTATGGTG
>NW_028233897.1:97500-100000 GCF_054856545.1 Hippocampus guttulatus | reverse complement strand
CTTAAGGTACTTGTCCGCTATCGGTCTCGTGCCAGTATTTAGCCTTAGATGGAGTTTACCACCCGCTTTGGGCTGCATTCCCAAACAACCCGACTCCGAGAAGGCCTCGCCCCGGCGCGCCGGGGGCCGCTACCGGCCTCACACCGTCCTCGGGCAGAGCCTCCATCAGAAGGACTCGGGCCCCCACCGGGCGGCGCCGGGCAAAGCGACCTTCTATACGCCACATGTCCCGCGCCCTCCGCCGGGCGGGGATTCGGCGCTGGGCTTCTCCCTCTTCGCTCGCCGCTACTGAGGGAATCCTTGTTAGTTTCTTTTCCTCCGCTTAGTAATATGCTTAAATTCAGCGGGTCGTCTCGTCTGATCTGAGGTCGTAGTCGAACGGGGTTAGAGGCGGGGGCGACGGATCGCCTCCCGTCATCGGGGGTCGGCCGTTAACCCCGCGCCTCGCCGGGCGCACGACTCCTACGCGGCCGCGCGGTGCGTCGCGGCGGACTGCGCGGCGGGGGACGGATCCTCCATCGGCAGCCGCCGCGGGCCCCTGCGGCCGCGCGGTGGTCGGGCCCGTCGAGGGCGCGGGCGGTCGGGTCTATACTTAGGGGGACGAGGGCCGTGCCGTCCGCCCCCCCCACCCCCATTTCCCCGTGCGGGGAGGGAAGGTGGGGGGGGTAGGCCGGCGGTGGCCCGCGACGCCCCAACCGCGGGAGGGGGGCGCCCGCGGGCGCCCCGATCCCGATAGATGTACAAGCGACGCTCAGACAGGCGTGGCCCCGGGAGGGACCCGGGGCCGCAAGGTGCGTTCAAAGTGTCGATGATCAATGTGTCCTGCAATTCACATTAGTTCTCGCAGCTAGCTGCGTCCTTCATCGACGCACGAGCCGAGTGATCCACCGCTGAGAGTCGTACGTTTGGTTTGCGGTTTTGGCCAACATTCAGAGAAGGGGTTAAAAAGGGGGATAACGGCGCCTCCGGGCGCTCCTAGCCCTCCCCGCCCCGCCGGCAGGCCGGGGGGGGACTTCGGAGACATTGAACCCCCCGCTCGCCGCCGAAGGTGGCGAGAAGGTTGGGTACCCGGCGACTGGGGGTAAGGTTCCGAGGTCGGCCAGGTCGCGATGGCACCGGCGGGGGAGTGGTCCCCGACGCCGGCCGCGGCCCGGCCTGGACTATGGGAGCGTTGACAAGGCGGACGGGACGTCGACGACCGCGCGGACGCGCGGGGTGGGGCGGTCGGGGAACGCCGACGGGCGCCTGACCGGGGGGGGGGGCCGGCGGGGGCCGGGCGGGACGCGGGGAGCGGCCGGCCGCGCGACGACGCGAACCGACATACACCCCGCGCCCGACACCGTCCTCCTGACCTTCCTCCCCCCCCGCGACGCCCGCGGCGCACCCGCCCGCCGCCCCGCGGCCGCGCGGCCGCCGCCGCCCGCCGCCTATCGGCGTTTCTCACGCTTCGGACTCGGGGGGCCGGGGCGCGGCGGGGAGCGCCCCGGCGCCGCCGCCGACGGCACCGCGGGGTCGGGCCGCGGGGGCTGGGGGCCACGTGCCCCCGCCCCGCGCCTCTCCCCGCGGGCCGCCTTCGACGTCGCCGCCGCCGCCGCCGCCGCCGTCCTCCTCCGCCCGTGTGTTCGCTCTGGACTCGGGGGGCCGGGGAGCGCCGGGGTGCGCCGGCGCCGCCGCCGACGGCACCGCGGGGTCGGGCCGCGGGGGCTGGGGGCGCTTACGGGTCGGGGCGGGGGTGTAGGCGACCGGCCAAAGACCGGCACCGTACCCCCCGCCCGTCTCCTTCACGCCCCCGCCCCGCGCCTCTCCCCGCGGGCCGCCTTCGACGTCGCCACCGCCGCCGCCGCCGCCACCGCCGTCCTCCTCCGCCCAACCGTTTGCATCTGTTCGCTCATGACTCGGGAGGCCGGGGCGCGCCGGGGTGCGTCGGCGCCGCCTCCGACGGCACCGCGGGGTCGGGCCGCGGGGGCTGGGGGCCACGTGCCCCCGCCCCGCGCCTCTCCCCGCGGGCCGCCTTCAACGTCGCCGCCGCCGCCGCCGCCGCCACCGCCGTCCTCCTCCGCCCATCCGTTTGCATCTGTCCGCTCATGACTCGGGAGGCCGGGGTGCGCCGGCGCCGCCTCCGACGGCACCGCGGGGTCGGGCCGCGGGGGCTGGGGGCCACGTGCCCCCGCCCCGCGCCTCTCCCCGCGGGCCACCTTCGACGTCGCCGCCGCCGCCTCCGTCCTCCTCCGCCCATCCGTCCGCTCCGAACTCGGGAGGCCGGGGTGCGCCGGCGCCGCCTCCGACGGCACCGCGGGGTCGGGCCGCGGGGGCTGGGGGCCACGTGCCCCCGCCCCGCGCCTCTCCCCGCGGGCCGCCTTCGACGTCGCCGCCGCCGCCGTCCTCCTCCGTCCATCCGTTTGCATCTGTCCGCTCCGAACTCGGGAGGCCGGGGTGCGCCGGCGCCGCCTCCGACGGCACCGCGGGGTCGGGCCGCGGGGGGCTGGGGGCCACGTGCCCC
>NW_028233897.1:85000-92500 GCF_054856545.1 Hippocampus guttulatus | reverse complement strand
GTACCCCCAGCAACACCCCTGGTACCCTCAGCCTTACCCCTGGTACCCTCAGCTCAACCCCTGGTACCCCCAGCCTAACCCCTGGTACCCTCAGCGGCACCCCTGGTACCCTCAGCAACACCCCTGGTACCCCCAGCCAGCTTCGCCCCTGGTACCCTCAGCCTTACCCCTGGTACCCTCAGCCCAACCCCTGGTACCCTCAGCCCAACCCCTGGTACCCCCAGCCAGCTTCGCCCCTGGTACCCTCAGCCTTACCCCTGGTACCCCCAGCCTTACCCCTGGTACCTCCAGCCTAACCCCTGGTACCTCCAGCCTTACCCCTGGTACCTCCAGCCTTACCCCTGGTACCTCCAGCCTTACCCCTGGTACCTCCAGCCGTACCCCTGGTACCCTCAGCCTTACCCCTGGTACCCTCAGCCTTACCCCTGGTACCCTCAGCCTTACCCCTGGTACCCTCAGCCGCACCCCTGGTACCCTCAGCGGCACCCCTGGTACCCTCAGCCTTACCCCTGGTACCCTCAGCCGCACCCCTGGTACCCTCAGCGGCACCCCTGGTACCCTCAGCGGCACCCCTGGTACCCTCAGCCGTACCCCTGGTACCCTCAGCCGAACCCCTGGTACCCTCAGCGGCACCCCTGGTACCCTCAGCGGCACCCCTGGTACCCTCAGCGGCACCCCTGGTACCCTCAGCGGCACCCCTGGTACCCTCAGCCGTACCCCTGGTACCCTCAGCGGCACCCCTGGTACCCTCAGCCGTACCCCTGGTACCCTCAGCGGCACCCCTGGTACCCTCAGCGGCACCCCTGGTACCCTCAGCTGCACCCCTGGTACCCTCAGCGGCACCCCTGGTACCCTCAGCGGCACCCCTGGTACCTCCGCCATTGAAAATGAATGGGCGGCCTTCCCACCTGCCGTCAGCCGCCCGGAGGGGGAAATAGAAAATATTCGAAAGTGCGGAGCTCCGCCGTCAGAGGCCGGCTTTTCGCCCGGGGTATCCGCCCCGGGGCGCCTCTCGGGCGACCTTCCCAACTGCCGTCGGCCGCCCGGAGGGGGAAATAGAAAATATTCGAAAGTGCGGAGCTCCGCCGTCAGAGGCCGGCTTTTCGCCCGAGGTATCCGCCCCGGGCGCCTCTCGGGCGGCCTTCCCAACTGCCGTCGGCCGCCCGGAGGGGGAAATAGAAAATATTCGAAAGTGCGGAGCTCCGCCGTCAGAGGCCGGCTTTTCGCCCGAGGTATCCGCCCCGGGCGCCTCTCGGGCGGCCTTCCCAACTGCCGTCGGCCGCCCGGAGGGGGAAATAGAAAATATTCGAAAGTGCGGAGCTCCGCCGTCAGAGGCCGGCTTTTCGCCCGAGGTATCCGCCCCGGGCGCCTCTCGGGCGGCCTTCCCAACTGCCGTCGGCCGCCCGGAGGGGGAGATAGAAAATATTCGAAAGTGCGGAGCTCCGCCGTCAGAGGCCGGCTTTTCGCCCGAGGTATCCGCCCCGGGCGCCTCTCGGGCGGCCTTCCCAACTGCCGTCGGCCGCCCGGAGGGGGAAATAGAAAATATTCGAAAGTGCGGAGCTCCGCCGTCAGAGGCCGGCTTTTCGCCCGAGGTATCCGCCCCGGGCGCCTCTCGGGCGGCCTTCCCAACTGCCGTCGGCCGCCCGGAGGGGGAGATAGAAAATATTCGAAAGTGCGGAGCTCCGCCGTCAGAGGCCGGCTTTTCGCCCGAGGTATCCGCCCCGGGCGCCTCTCGGGCGGCCTTCCCAACTGCCGTCGACCGCCCGGAGGGGGAAATAGAAAATATTCGAAAGTGCGGAGCTCCGCCGTCAGAGGCCGGCTTTTCGCCCGAGGTATCCGCCCCGGGCGCCTCTCGGGCGGCCTTCCCAACTGCCGTCGACCGCCCGGAGGGGGAGATAGAAAATATTCGAAAGTGCGGAGCTCCGCCGTCAGAGGCCGGCTCCACGCTTCATTCATCCGACCGAGACGCCTCTCCGCCGGCCACACTCGGCTGCGGGGCCGGCCCGCTCTCCGCCATTGAAAATGAATGGGGGGCATTTTCTCATGCTTTCAATCCGCCTAAGAGGCATCTTTCCCGGCCAACTTTGTGCCCCTGGTACCTCCAGCATCGAGAAAGCATGGTGACTCGTCCGACACATGCCCCCCTATATACGTTTCGGAAAGTATTTTGGTGAACGGTCACTTTCTAAGCCTTTCGCCTTCTTGACCCCCTAACTCCGCATATCTGGTTTACCTACTACAGCGCCCCTAACGACCAAAATCGGTACTGCTACCCCTGGTACCCCCGCCATTGAAAATGAATGGGGGAATTTTTTTAATCCCCCAGGCCGGCCAGGAGGCCCCTTTCCCGGCCAAACTCGCACGCTGGGCCGGCCCGCTCTTTACCCCTGGTACCCCCGCCATTGAAAATGAATGGGGGAATTTTTTTCAATCTCCCAGGCCGGCCAGGAGGGCTCTTTCCCGGCCACACTCGCACGCCGGGCCGGCCCGCTCTTTACCCCTGGTACCCCCAGCTCTACCCCTGGTACCCCCGCCATTGAAAATGAATGGGGGAATTTTTTCAATCTCCCAATCCGACCAAGAGGCCTCTTTTCCGGCCAAACTCGCACGCCGGGCCGGCCCGCTCTTTACCCCTGGTACCCCCAGCTCTACCCCTGGTACCCCCGCCATTGAAAATGAATGGGGGAATTTTTTCAATCTCCCAATCCGACCAAGAGGCCTCTTTTCCGGCCAAACTCGCACGCCGGGCCGGCCCGCTCTTTACCCCTGGTACCCCCAGCTCTACCCCTGGTACCCCCGCCATTGAAAATGAATGGGGGAATTTTTTCAATCTCCCAATCCGACCAAGAGGCCTCTTTTCCGGCCAAACTCGCACGCCGGGCCGGCCCGCTCTTTACCCCTGGTACCCCCAGCTCTACCCCTGGTACCCCCGCCATTGAAAATGAATGGGGGAATTTTTTCAATCTCCCACGCCGGCCAAGAGGCCTTTTTCCCGGGCACGCACGCTCGCCGGGCCGGCCCGCTATTATTAAACTCTCACCCCTGCAAGGAGGCCTTTTTCCCGGGCACGCACGCTCGCGGGGCCGGCCCGCTATTATTAAACTCTCACGCCGGCCAAGAGGCCTTTTTCCCGGGCACGCACGCTCGCCGGGCCGGCCCGCTATTATTAAACTCTCACGCCTGCAAGGAGGCCTTTTTCCCGGGCACGCACGCTCGCCGGGCCGGCCCGCTATTATTGAACTCTCACGCCTGCAAGGAGGCCTTTTTCCCGGGCACGCACGCTCGCGGAGCCGGCCCGCTATTATTAAACTCTCACGCCTGCAAGGAGGCCTTTTTCCCGGGCACGCACGCTCGCCGGGCCGGCCCGCTATTATTAAACTCTCACGCCGGCCAAGAGGCCCTTTTCCCGGGCACGCACGCTCGATGAGCCGGCCCGCTATTATTAAACTCTCACGCCGGCCAAGAGGCCCTTTTCCCGGGCACGCACGCTCGATGAGCCGGCCCGCTATTATTAAACTCTCACGCCGGCCAAGAGGCCTTTTTCCCGGCCACGCACGCTCGCGGAGCCGGCCCGCTATTATTAAACTCTCACGCCTGCAAGGAGGCCTTTTTCCCGGGCACGCACGCTCGCCGGGCCGGCCCGCTATTATTAAACTCTCACGCCGGCCAAGAGGCCCTTTTCCCGGGCACGCACGCTCGATGAGCCGGCCCGCTATTATTAAACTCTCACGCCGGCCAAGAGGCCCTTTTCCCGGGCACGCACGCTCGCCGAGCCGGCCCGCTATTATTAAACTCTCACGCCGGCCAAGAGGCCTTTTTCCCGGCCACGCACGCTCGCGGAGCCGGCCCGCTATTATTAAACTCTCACGCCTGCAAGGAGGCCTTTTTCCCGGGCACGCACGCTCGCCGGGCCGGCCCGCTATTATTAAACTCTCACGCCGGCCAAGAGGCCCTTTTCCCGGGCACGCACGCTCGATGAGCCGGCCCGCTATTATTAAACTCTCAGGCCCGCTATTATTAAACTCTCACGCCGGCCAAGAGGCCCTTTTCCCGGGCACGCACGCTCGATGAGCCGGCCCGCTATTATTAAACTCTCACGCCTGCAAGGAGGCCTTTTTCCCGGGCACGCACGCTCGCTGAGCCGGCCCGCTATTATTAAACTCTCACGCCGGCCAAGAGGCCCTTTTCCCGGGCACGCACGCTCGATGAGCCGGCCCGCTATTATTAAACTCTCACGCCGGCCAAGAGGCCCTTTTCCCGGGCACGCACGCTCGCCGAGCCGGCCCGCTATTATTAAACTCTCACGCCGGCCAAGAGGCCTTTTTCCCGGGCACGCACGCTCGCCGAGCCGGCCCGCTATTATTAAACTCTCACGCCGGCCAGGAGGCATTTTTCCCGGGCACGCACGCTCGCCGTGCAGGCCCGCCATTTGCCTACCACACCGCCGTCTGGCGGACACCAAGCGGTACCGCCGACCCCTCCCGTTGAAAATGAATGGGGGATTTTTTTTCAATCCCCCAAGCCGGCCAAGAGGCCTTTTTCCCGGGCACGCACGCTCGATGAGCCGGCCCGCTATTATTAAACTCTTACGCCTGCAAGGAGGCCTTTTTCCCGGGCACGCACGCTCGCCGAGCCGGCCCGCTATTATTAAACTCTCACGCCTGCAAGGAGGCCTTTTTCCCGGGCACGCACGCTCGATGAGCCGGCCCGCTATTATTAAACTCTCACGCCGGCCAGGAGGCCTTTTTCCCGGGCACGCACGCTCGCCGTGCAGGCCCGCCATTTGCCTACCACACCGCCGTCTGGCGGACACCACGCGGTACCGCCGACCCCTCCCGTTGAAAATGAATGGGGGATTTTTTTTTACAATCCCCCAAGCCGGCCAAGAGGCCTTTTTCCCGGGCACGCACGCTCGATGAGCCGGCCCGCTATTATTAAACTCTCACGCCGGCCAAGAGGCCCTTTTCCCGGGCACGCACGCTCGATGAGCCGGCCCGCTATTATTAAACACTCACGCCTGCAAGGAGGCCTTTTTCCCGGGCACGCACGCTCGCCGGGCCGGCCCGCTATTATTAAACTCTCACGCCGGCCAAGAGGCCTTTTTCCCGGGCACGCACGCTCGATGAGCCGGCCCGCTATTATTAAACTCTTACGCCTGCAAGGAGGCCTTTTTCCCGGGCACGCACGCTCGCCGAGCCGGCCCGCTATTATTAAACTCTCACGCCTGCAAGGAGGCCTTTTTCCCGGGCACGCACGCTCGCAGAGCCGGCCCGCTATTATTAAACTCTCACGCCGGCCAGGAGGCCTTTTTCCCGGGCACGCACGCTCGCCGTGCAGGCCCGCCATTTGCCTACCACACCGCCGTCTGGCGGACACCAAGCGGTACCGCCGACCCCTCCCGTTGAAAATGAATGGGGGATTTTTTTTTCAATCCCCCAAGCCGGCCAAGAGGCCTTTTTCCCGGGCACGCACGCTCGATGAGCCGGCCCGCTATTATTAAACTCTCACGCCGGCCAAGAGGCCCTTTTCCCGGGCACGCACGCTCGATGAGCCGGCCCGCTATTATTAAACGCTCACGCCTGCAAGGAGGCCTTTTTCCCGGGCACGCACGCTCGCCGGGCCGGCCCGCTATTATTAAACTCTCACGCCGGCCAAGAGGCCTTTTTCCCGGGCACGCACGCTCTCCGGGCCGGCCCGCTATTATTAAACTCTCACGCCTGCAAGGAGGCCTTTTTCCCGGGCACGCACGCTCGCCGTGCAGGCCCGCCATTTGCCTACCACACCGCCGTCTGGCGGACACCAAGCGGTACCGCCGACCCCTCCCGTTGAAAATGAATGGGGGATTTTTTTTCAATCCCCCAAGCCGGCCAAGAGGCCTTTTTCCCGGGCACGCACGCTCGCCGGGCCGGCCCGCTATTATTAAACGCTCAGGCCGGCCAAGAGGCCCTTTTCCCGGGCACGCACGCTCGCAGAGCCGGTCCGCTATTATTAAACGCTCACGCCTGCAAGGAGGCCTTTTTCCCGGGCACGCACGCTCGCCGGGCCGGCCCGCTATTATTAAACTCTCACCCCTGCAAGGAGGCCTTTTTCCCGGGCACGCACGCTCGCGGGGCCGGCCCGCTATTATTAAACTCTCACGCCGGCCAAGAGGCCCTTTTCCCGGGCACGCACGCTCGCCGAGCCGGCCCGCTATTATTAAACTCTCACGCCTGCAAGGAGGCCCTTTTCCCGGGCACGCACGCTCGATGAGCCGGCCCGCTATTATTAAACTCTCACGCCTGCAAGGAGGCCTTTTTCCCGGGCACGCACGCTCGCGGGGCCGGCCCGCTATTATTAAACGCTCAGGCCGGCCAAGAGGCCCTTTTCCCGGGCACGCACGCTCGATGAGCCGGCCCGCTATTATTAAACGCTCAGGCCGGCCAAGAGGCCCTTTTCCCGGGCACGCACGCTCGCAGAGCCGGCCCGCTATTATTAAACTCTCACGCCTGCAAGGAGGCCCTTTTCCCGGGCACGCACGCTCGATGAGCCGGCCCGCTATTATTAAACTCTCACGCCTGCAAGGAGGCCTTTTTCCCGGGCACGCACGCTCGCCGGGCCGGCCCGCTATTATTAAACTCTCACGCCTGCAAGGAGGCCTTTTTCCCGGGCACGCACGCTCGCCGGGCCGGCCCGCTATTATTAAACGCTCACGCCTGCAAGGAGGCCTTTTTCCCGGGCACGCACGCTCGCCGGGCCGGCCCGCTATTATTAAACTCTCACGCCGGCCAAGAGGCCCTTTTCCCGGGCACGCACGCTCGATGAGCCGGCCCGCTATTATTAAACTCTCACGCCTGCAAGGAGGCCTTTTTCCCGGGCACGCACGCTCGCCGGGCCGGCCCGCTATTATTAAACGCTCACGCCTGCAAGGAGGCCTTTTTCCCGGGCACGCACGCTCGCCGGGCCGGCCCGCTATTATTAAACTCTCACGCCGGCCAAGAGGCCCTTTTCCCGGGCACGCACGCTCGATGAGCCGGCCCGCTATTATTAAACTCTCACGCCGGCCAAGAGGCCTTTTTCCCGGGCACGCACGCTCGCCGAGCCGGCCCGCCTTTTGCCTACCACACCGCCGTCTGGCGGACACCGACCCCTGGTACATCTGCCATTGAAAATGAATGGGGGAATTTTTTCAAACTCCCAATCCGAGCAAGAGGCCCCTTTTCCGGCCACACTCGCCCGCCGGGCCGGCCCGCTCTTTACCCCTGGTACCCCCAGCAACACCCCTGGTACCCCCAGCCTTGCCCCTGGTACCTCCCCCATTGAAAATGAATGGTGACCCCTGGTACCCCCAGCAACACCCCTGGTACCCTCAACCTTACCCCTGGTACCCTCAGCTGCACCCCTGGTACCCTCAGCCTTACCCCTGGTACCCCCAGCCAGCTTCGCCCCTGGTACCCCCAGCCTTGCCCCTGGTACCTCCGCCATTGAAAATGAATGGGGGAATTTTTTCAAACTCCCAATACG
>NW_028233897.1:65000-72500 GCF_054856545.1 Hippocampus guttulatus | reverse complement strand
CTTTTGGGTGGCTGGAAACACCCTCACGATGGTCTGATTATACTCTTAGGGGCCTCCCCTGTGTCGCCCTGGAGGTCACCCATTCAAAACATGCTCACCTATATACGTTTCGGAAAGTATTTTGGTGAACGCTCACTTTCTAAGCCTTTTAGCCTTCTTGACCCCCTAACTCCCCATATCTGGTTTACCTACTACAGCGCCCCTAACGACCAAAATCGGTACTGCATACCCCTGGTACCCCCGCCATTGAAAATGAATGGGGGAATTTTTTTTAATTTCTCAATCCGGCCAGGAGGCCTCTTTTTCGGCCACGCTCGGCCGGCGAGCCGGTCCGCTCTTTACCCCTGGTACCCCCAGCCCTACCCCTGGTACCTCCCCCATTGAAAATGAATGGCGACCCCTGGTACCCCCAGCAACACCCCTGGTACCCTCAGCCTTACCCCTGGTACCCTCAGCTCAACCCCTGGTACCCCCAGCCTAACCCCTGGTACCCTCAGCGGCACCCCTGGTACCCTCAGCAACACCCCTGGTACCCCCAGCCAGCTTCGCCCCTGGTACCCTCAGCCTTACCCCTGGTACCCTCAGCCCAACCCCTGGTACCCTCAGCCCAACCCCTGGTACCCCCAGCCAGCTTCGCCCCTGGTACCCCCAGCCTTACCCCTGGTACCCCCAGCCTAACCCCTGGTACCCTCAGCCTTACCCCTGGTACCCCCAGCCTTACCCCTGGTACCTCCAGCCTAACCCCTGGTACCTCCAGCCTTACCCCTGGTACCTCCAGCCTTACCCCTGGTACCTCCAGCCGTACCCCTGGTACCCTCAGCGGCACCCCTGGTACCCTCAGCGGCACCCCTGGTACCCTCAGCCTTACCCCTGGTACCCTCAGCCGCACCCCTGGTACCCTCAGCGGCACCCCTGGTACCCTCAGCGGCACCCCTGGTACCCTCAGCGGCACCCCTGGTACCCTCAGCGGCACCCCTGGTACCCTCAGCGGCACCCCTGGTACCCTCAGCGGCACCCCTGGTACCCTCAGCCGCACCCCTGGTACCCTCAGCCGCACCCCTGGTACCCTCAGCGGCACCCCTGGTACCCTCAGCCGTACCCCTGGTACCCTCAGCGGCACCCCTGGTACCCTCAGCCGTACCCCTGGTACCCTCAGCGGCACCCCTGGTACCCTCAGCCGCACCCCTGGTACCCTCAGCCGCACCCCTGGTACCCTCAGCCGCACCCCTGGTACCCTCAGCGGTACCCCTGGTACCCTCAGCGGCACCCCTGGTACCCTCAGCGGCACCCCTGGTACCCTCAGCGGCACCCCTGGTACCTCCGCCATTGAAAATGAATGGGCGGCCTTCCCACCTGCCGTCAGCCGCCCGGAGGGGGAAATAGAAAATATTCGAAAGTGCGGAGCTCCGCCGTCAGAGGCCGGCTTTTCGCCCGGGGTATCCGCCCCGGGGCGCCTCTCGGGCGGCCTTCCCAACTGCCGTCGGCCGCCCGGAGGGGGAAATAGAAAATATTCGAAAGTGCGGAGCTCCGCCGTCAGAGGCCGGCTTTTCGCCCGGGGTATCCGCCCCGGGGCGCCTCTCGGGCGGCCTTCCCAACTGCCGTCGGCCGCCCGGAGGGGGAAATAGAAAATATTCGAAAGTGCGGAGCTCCGCCGTCAGAGGCCGGCTTTTCGCCCGGGGTATCCGCCCCGGGGCGCCTCTCGGGCGGCCTTCCCAACTGCCGTCGGCCGCCCGGAGGGGGAAATAGAAAATATTCGAAAGTGCGGAGCTCCGCCGTCAGAGGCCGGCTTTTCGCCCGAGGTATCCGCCCCGGGGCGCCTCTCGGGCGGCCTTCCCAACTGCCGTCGGCCGCCCGGAGGGGGAAATAGAAAATATTCGAAAGTGCGGAGCTCCGCCGTCAGAGGCCGGCTTTTCGCCCGAGGTATCCGCCCCGGGCGCCTCTCGGGCGGCCTTCCCAACTGCCGTCGGCCGCCCGGAGGGGGAAATAGAAAATATTCGAAAGTGCGGAGCTCCGCCGTCAGAGGCCGGCTTTTCGCCCGAGGTATCCGCCCCGGGCGCCTCTCGGGCGGCCTTCCCAACTGCCGTCGGCCGCCCGGAGGGGGAGATAGAAAATATTCGAAAGTGCGGAGCTCCGCCGTCAGAGGCCGGCTTTTCGCCCGAGGTATCCGCCCCGGGCGCCTCTCGGGCGGCCTTCCCAACTGCCGTCGGCCGCCCGGAGGGGGAAATAGAAAATATTCGAAAGTGCGGAGCTCCGCCGTCGGAGGCCGGCTTTTCGCCCGAGGTATCCGCCCCGGGCGCCTCTCGGGCGGCCTTCCCAACTGCCGTCGGCCGCCCGGAGGGGGAGATAGAAAATATTCGAAAGTGCGGAGCTCCGCCGTCAGAGGCCGGCTTTTCGCCCGAGGTATCCGCCCCGGGCGCCTCTCGGGCGGCCTTCCCAACTGCCGTCGGCCGCCCGGAGGGGGAAATAGAAAATATTCGAAAGTGCGGAGCTCCGCCGTCAGAGGCCGGCTTTTCGCCCGAGGTATCCGCCCCGGGCGCCTCTCGGGCGGCCTTCCCAACTGCCGTCGGCCGCCCGGAGGGGGAGATAGAAAATATTCGAAAGTGCGGAGCTCCGCCGTCAGAGGCCGGCTTTTCGCCCGAGGTATCCGCCCCGGGCGCCTCTCGGGCGGCCTTCCCAACTGCCGTCGACCGCCCGGAGGGGGAAATAGAAAATATTCGAAAGTGCGGAGCTCCGCCGTCAGAGGCCGGCTTTTCGCCCGAGGTATCCGCCCCGGGCGCCTCTCGGGCGGCCTTCCCAACTGCCGTCGACCGCCCGGAGGGGGAGATAGAAAATATTCGAAAGTGCGGAGCTCCGCCGTCAGAGGCCGGCTCCACGCTTCATTCATCCGACCGAGACGCCTCTCCGCCGGCCACACTCGGCTGCGGGGCCGGCCCGCTCTCCGCCATTGAAAATGAATGGGGGGCATTTTCTCATGCTTTCAATCCGCCTAAGAGGCATCTTTCCCGGCCAACTTTGTGCCCCTGGTACCTCCAGCATCGAGAAAGCATGGTGACTCGTCCGACACATGCCCCCCTATATACGTTTCGGAAAGTATTTTGGTGAACGGTCACTTTCTAAGCCTTTCGCCTTCTTGACCCCCTAACTCCGCATATCTGGTTTACCTACTACAGCGCCCCTAACGACCAAAATCGGTACTGCTACCCCTGGTACCCCCGCCATTGAAAATGAATGGGGGAATTTTTTTAATCCCCCAGGCCGGCCAGGAGGCCCCTTTCCCGGCCAAACTCGCACGCTGGGCCGGCCCGCTCTTTACCCCTGGTACCCCCGCCATTGAAAATGAATGGGGGAATTTTTTCAATCTCCCAATCCGACCAAGAGGCCTCTTTTCCGGCCAAACTCGCACGCCGGGCCGGCCCGCTCTTTACCCCTGGTACCCCCAGCTCTACCCCTGGTACCCCCGCCATTGAAAATGAATGGGGGAAATTTTTTCAATCTCCCAATCCGACCAAGAGGCCTCTTTTCCGGCCAAACTCGCACGCCGGGCCGGCCCGCTCTTTACCCCTGGTACCCCCAGCTCTACCCCTGGTACCCCCGCCATTGAAAATGAATGGGGGAATTTTTTCAATCTCCCAATCCGACCAAGAGGCCTCTTTTCCGGCCAAACTCGCACGCCGGGCCGGCCCGCTCTTTACCCCTGGTACCCCCAGCTCTACCCCTGGTACCCCCGCCATTGAAAATGAATGGGGGAATTTTTTCAATCTCCCACGCCGGCCAAGAGGCCTTTTTCCCGGGCACGCACGCTCGCCGGGCCGGCCCGCTATTATTAAACTCTCACCCCTGCAAGGAGGCCTTTTTCCCGGGCACGCACGCTCGCGGGGCCGGCCCGCTATTATTAAACTCTCACGCCGGCCAAGAGGCCTTTTTCCCGGGCACGCACGCTCGCCGGGCCGGCCCGCTATTATTAAACTCTCACGCCTGCAAGGAGGCCTTTTTCCCGGGCACGCACGCTCGCCGGGCCGGCCCGCTATTATTGAACTCTCACGCCTGCAAGGAGGCCTTTTTCCCGGGCACGCACGCTCGCGGAGCCGGCCCGCTATTATTAAACTCTCACGCCTGCAAGGAGGCCTTTTTCCCGGGCACGCACGCTCGCCGGGCCGGCCCGCTATTATTAAACTCTCACGCCTGCAAGGAGGCCTTTTTCCCGGGCACGCACGCTCGCCGGGCCGGCCCGCTATTATTAAACTCTCACGCCTGCAAGGAGGCCTTTTTCCCGGGCACGCACGCTCGCCGGGCCGGCCCGCTATTATTAAACTCTCACGCCTGCAAGGAGGCCTTTTTCCCGGGCACGCACGCTCGCCGGGCCGGCCCGCTATTATTAAACTCTCACGCCGGCCAAGAGGCCCTTTTCCCGGGCACGCACGCTCGATGAGCCGGCCCGCTATTATTAAACTCTCACGCCGGCCAAGAGGCCCTTTTCCCGGGCACGCACGCTCGATGAGCCGGCCCGCTATTATTAAACTCTCACGCCGGCCAAGAGGCCTTTTTCCCGGCCACGCACGCTCGCGGAGCCGGCCCGCTATTATTAAACTCTCACGCCTGCAAGGAGGCCTTTTTCCCGGGCACGCACGCTCGCCGGGCCGGCCCGCTATTATTAAACTCTCACGCCGGCCAAGAGGCCCTTTTCCCGGGCACGCACGCTCGATGAGCCGGCCCGCTATTATTAAACTCTCACGCCGGCCAAGAGGCCCTTTTCCCGGGCACGCACGCTCGCCGAGCCGGCCCGCTATTATTAAACTCTCACGCCGGCCAAGAGGCCTTTTTCCCGGCCACGCACGCTCGCGGAGCCGGCCCGCTATTATTAAACTCTCACGCCTGCAAGGAGGCCTTTTTCCCGGGCACGCACGCTCGCCGGGCCGGCCCGCTATTATTAAACTCTCACGCCGGCCAAGAGGCCCTTTTCCCGGGCACGCACGCTCGATGAGCCGGCCCGCTATTATTAAACTCTCAGGCCCGCTATTATTAAACTCTCACGCCGGCCAAGAGGCCCTTTTCCCGGGCACGCACGCTCGATGAGCCGGCCCGCTATTATTAAACTCTCACGCCTGCAAGGAGGCCTTTTTCCCGGGCACGCACGCTCGCTGAGCCGGCCCGCTATTATTAAACTCTCACGCCGGCCAAGAGGCCCTTTTCCCGGGCACGCACGCTCGATGAGCCGGCCCGCTATTATTAAACTCTCACGCCGGCCAAGAGGCCCTTTTCCCGGGCACGCACGCTCGCCGAGCCGGCCCGCTATTATTAAACTCTCACGCCGGCCAAGAGGCCTTTTTCCCGGGCACGCACGCTCGCCGAGCCGGCCCGCTATTATTAAACTCTCACGCCGGCCAGGAGGCATTTTTCCCGGGCACGCACGCTCGCCGTGCAGGCCCGCCATTTGCCTACCACACCGCCGTCTGGCGGACACCAAGCGGTACCGCCGACCCCTCCCGTTGAAAATGAATGGGGGATTTTTTTTCAATCCCCCAAGCCGGCCAAGAGGCCTTTTTCCCGGGCACGCACGCTCGATGAGCCGGCCCGCTATTATTAAACTCTTACGCCTGCAAGGAGGCCTTTTTCCCGGGCACGCACGCTCGCCGAGCCGGCCCGCTATTATTAAACTCTCACGCCTGCAAGGAGGCCTTTTTCCCGGGCACGCACGCTCGATGAGCCGGCCCGCTATTATTAAACTCTCACGCCGGCCAGGAGGCCTTTTTCCCGGGCACGCACGCTCGCCGTGCAGGCCCGCCATTTGCCTACCACACCGCCGTCTGGCGGACACCACGCGGTACCGCCGACCCCTCCCGTTGAAAATGAATGGGGGATTTTTTTTTACAATCCCCCAAGCCGGCCAAGAGGCCTTTTTCCCGGGCACGCACGCTCGATGAGCCGGCCCGCTATTATTAAACTCTCACGCCGGCCAAGAGGCCCTTTTCCCGGGCACGCACGCTCGATGAGCCGGCCCGCTATTATTAAACGCTCACGCCTGCAAGGAGGCCTTTTTCCCGGGCACGCACGCTCGCCGGGCCGGCCCGCTATTATTAAACTCTCACGCCGGCCAAGAGGCCTTTTTCCCGGGCACGCACGCTCGATGAGCCGGCCCGCTATTATTAAACTCTTACGCCTGCAAGGAGGCCTTTTTCCCGGGCACGCACGCTCGCCGAGCCGGCCCGCTATTATTAAACTCTCACGCCTGCAAGGAGGCCTTTTTCCCGGGCACGCACGCTCGCAGAGCCGGCCCGCTATTATTAAACTCTCACGCCGGCCAGGAGGCCTTTTTCCCGGGCACGCACGCTCGCCGTGCAGGCCCGCCATTTGCCTACCACACCGCCGTCTGGCGGACACCAAGCGGTACCGCCGACCCCTCCCGTTGAAAATGAATGGGGGATTTTTTTTTCAATCCCCCAAGCCGGCCAAGAGGCCTTTTTCCCGGGCACGCACGCTCGATGAGCCGGCCCGCTATTATTAAACTCTCACGCCGGCCAAGAGGCCCTTTTCCCGGGCACGCACGCTCGATGAGCCGGCCCGCTATTATTAAACGCTCACGCCTGCAAGGAGGCCTTTTTCCCGGGCACGCACGCTCGCCGGGCCGGCCCGCTATTATTAAACTCTCACGCCGGCCAAGAGGCCTTTTTCCCGGGCACGCACGCTCTCCGGGCCGGCCCGCTATTATTAAACTCTCACGCCTGCAAGGAGGCCTTTTTCCCGGGCACGCACGCTCGCCGTGCAGGCCCGCCATTTGCCTACCACACCGCCGTCTGGCGGACACCAAGCGGTACCGCCGACCCCTCCCGTTGAAAATGAATGGGGGATTTTTTTTCAATCCCCCAAGCCGGCCAAGAGGCCTTTTTCCCGGGCACGCACGCTCGCCGGGCCGGCCCGCTATTATTAAACGCTCAGGCCGGCCAAGAGGCCCTTTTCCCGGGCACGCACGCTCGCAGAGCCGGTCCGCTATTATTAAACGCTCACGCCTGCAAGGAGGCCTTTTTCCCGGGCACGCACGCTCGCCGGGCCGGCCCGCTATTATTAAACTCTCACCCCTGCAAGGAGGCCTTTTTCCCGGGCACGCACGCTCGCGGGGCCGGCCCGCTATTATTAAACTCTCACGCCGGCCAAGAGGCCCTTTTCCCGGGCACGCACGCTCGCCGAGCCGGCCCGCTATTATTAAACTCTCACGCCTGCAAGGAGGCCCTTTTCCCGGGCACGCACGCTCGATGAGCCGGCCCGCTATTATTAAACTCTCACGCCTGCAAGGAGGCCTTTTTCCCGGGCACGCACGCTCGCGGGGCCGGCCCGCTATTATTAAACGCTCAGGCCGGCCAAGAGGCCCTTTTCCCGGGCACGCACGCTCGATGAGCCGGCCCGCTATTATTAAACGCTCAGGCCGGCCAAGAGGCCCTTTTCCCGGGCACGCACGCTCGCAGAGCCGGCCCGCTATTATTAAACTCTCACGCCTGCAAGGAGGCC
>NW_028233897.1:55000-57500 GCF_054856545.1 Hippocampus guttulatus | reverse complement strand
GAGAAGGCCTCGCCCCGGCGCGCCGGGGGCCGCTACCGGCCTCACACCGTCCTCGGGCAGAGCCTCCATCAGAAGGACTCGGGCCCCCACCGGGCGGCGCCGGGCAAAGCGACCTTCTATACGCCACATGTCCCGCGCCCTCCGCCGGGCGGGGATTCGGCGCTGGGCTTCTCCCTCTTCGCTCGCCGCTACTGAGGGAATCCTTGTTAGTTTCTTTTCCTCCGCTTAGTAATATGCTTAAATTCAGCGGGTCGTCTCGTCTGATCTGAGGTCGTAGTCGAACGGGGTTAGAGGCGGGGGCGACGGATCGCCTCCCGTCATCGGGGGTCGGCCGTTAACCCCGCGCCTCGCCGGGCGCACGACTCCTACGCGGCCGCGCGGTGCGTCGCGGCGGACTGCGCGGCGGGGGACGGATCCTCCATCGGCAGCCGCCGCGGGCCCCTGCGGCCGCGCGGTGGTCGGGCCCGTCGAGGGCGCGGGCGGTCGGGTCTATACTTAGGGGGACGAGGGCCGTGCCGTCCGCCCCCCCCACCCCCATTTCCCCGTGCGGGGAGGGAAGGTGGGGGGGGTAGGCCGGCGGTGGCCCGCGACGCCCCAACCGCGGGAGGGGGGCGCCCGCGGGCGCCCCGATCCCGATAGATGTACAAGCGACGCTCAGACAGGCGTGGCCCCGGGAGGGACCCGGGGCCGCAAGGTGCGTTCAAAGTGTCGATGATCAATGTGTCCTGCAATTCACATTAGTTCTCGCAGCTAGCTGCGTCCTTCATCGACGCACGAGCCGAGTGATCCACCGCTGAGAGTCGTACGTTTGGTTTGCGGTTTTGGCCAACATTCAGAGAAGGGGTTAAAAAGGGGGATAACGGCGCCTCCGGGCGCTCCTAGCCCTCCCCGCCCCGCCGGCAGGCCGGGGGGGGACTTCGGAGACATTGAACCCCCCGCTCGCCGCCGAAGGTGGCGAGAAGGTTGGGTACCCGGCGACTGGGGGTAAGGTTCCGAGGTCGGCCAGGTCGCGATGGCACCGGCGGGGGAGTGGTCCCCGACGCCGGCCGCGGCCCGGCCTGGACTATGGGAGCGTTGACAAGGCGGACGGGACGTCGACGACCGCGCGGACGCGCGGGGTGGGGCGGTCGGGGAACGCCGACGGGCGCCTGACCGGGGGGGGGGGCCGGCGGGGGCCGGGCGGGACGCGGGGAGCGGCCGGCCGCGCGACGACGCGAACCGACATACACCCCGCGCCCGACACCGTCCTCCTGACCTTCCTCCCCCCCCGCGACGCCCGCGGCGCACCCGCCCGCCGCCCCGCGGCCGCGCGGCCGCCGCCGCCCGCCGCCTATCGGCGTTTCTCACGCTTCGGACTCGGGGGGCCGGGGCGCGGCGGGGAGCGCCCCGGCGCCGCCGCCGACGGCACCGCGGGGTCGGGCCGCGGGGGCTGGGGGCCACGTGCCCCCGCCCCGCGCCTCTCCCCGCGGGCCGCCTTCGACGTCGCCGCCGCCGCCGCCGCCGCCGTCCTCCTCCGCCCGTGTGTTCGCTCTGGACTCGGGGGGCCGGGGAGCGCCGGGGTGCGCCGGCGCCGCCGCCGACGGCACCGCGGGGTCGGGCCGCGGGGGCTGGGGGCGCTTACGGGTCGGGGCGGGGGTGTAGGCGACCGGCCAAAGACCGGCACCGTACCCCCCGCCCGTCTCCTTCACGCCCCCGCCCCGCGCCTCTCCCCGCGGGCCGCCTTCGACGTCGCCACCGCCGCCGCCGCCGCCACCGCCGTCCTCCTCCGCCCAACCGTTTGCATCTGTTCGCTCATGACTCGGGAGGCCGGGGCGCGCCGGGGTGCGTCGGCGCCGCCTCCGACGGCACCGCGGGGTCGGGCCGCGGGGGCTGGGGGCCACGTGCCCCCGCCCCGCGCCTCTCCCCGCGGGCCGCCTTCAACGTCGCCGCCGCCGCCGCCGCCGCCACCGCCGTCCTCCTCCGCCCATCCGTTTGCATCTGTCCGCTCATGACTCGGGAGGCCGGGGTGCGCCGGCGCCGCCTCCGACGGCACCGCGGGGTCGGGCCGCGGGGGCTGGGGGCCACGTGCCCCCGCCCCGCGCCTCTCCCCGCGGGCCACCTTCGACGTCGCCGCCGCCGCCTCCGTCCTCCTCCGCCCATCCGTCCGCTCCGAACTCGGGAGGCCGGGGTGCGCCGGCGCCGCCTCCGACGGCACCGCGGGGTCGGGCCGCGGGGGCTGGGGGCCACGTGCCCCCGCCCCGCGCCTCTCCCCGCGGGCCGCCTTCGACGTCGCCGCCGCCGCCGTCCTCCTCCGTCCATCCGTTTGCATCTGTCCGCTCCGAACTCGGGAGGCCGGGGTGCGCCGGCGCCGCCTCCGACGGCACCGCGGGGTCGGGCCGCGGGGGGCTGGGGGCCACGTGCCCCCGCCCCGCGCCTCTCCCCGCGGGCCGCCTTCGACGTCGCCGCCGCCGCCGCCGTCCTCCTCCGTCCATCCGTTTGCATCTGTCCGCTCCGAACTCGG
>NW_028233897.1:42500-50000 GCF_054856545.1 Hippocampus guttulatus | reverse complement strand
CACCCCTGGTACCCTCAGCAACACCCCTGGTACCCCCAGCCAGCTTCGCCCCTGGTACCCTCAGCCTTACCCCTGGTACCCTCAGCCCAACCCCTGGTACCCTCAGCCCAACCCCTGGTACCCCCAGCCAGCTTCGCCCCTGGTACCCTCAGCCTTACCCCTGGTACCCCCAGCCTTACCCCTGGTACCTCCAGCCTAACCCCTGGTACCTCCAGCCTTACCCCTGGTACCTCCAGCCTTACCCCTGGTACCTCCAGCCTTACCCCTGGTACCTCCAGCCGTACCCCTGGTACCCTCAGCCTTACCCCTGGTACCCTCAGCCTTACCCCTGGTACCCTCAGCCTTACCCCTGGTACCCTCAGCCGCACCCCTGGTACCCTCAGCGGCACCCCTGGTACCCTCAGCCTTACCCCTGGTACCCTCAGCCGCACCCCTGGTACCCTCAGCGGCACCCCTGGTACCCTCAGCGGCACCCCTGGTACCCTCAGCCGTACCCCTGGTACCCTCAGCCGAACCCCTGGTACCCTCAGCGGCACCCCTGGTACCCTCAGCGGCACCCCTGGTACCCTCAGCGGCACCCCTGGTACCCTCAGCGGCACCCCTGGTACCCTCAGCCGTACCCCTGGTACCCTCAGCGGCACCCCTGGTACCCTCAGCCGTACCCCTGGTACCCTCAGCGGCACCCCTGGTACCCTCAGCGGCACCCCTGGTACCCTCAGCTGCACCCCTGGTACCCTCAGCGGCACCCCTGGTACCCTCAGCGGCACCCCTGGTACCTCCGCCATTGAAAATGAATGGGCGGCCTTCCCACCTGCCGTCAGCCGCCCGGAGGGGGAAATAGAAAATATTCGAAAGTGCGGAGCTCCGCCGTCAGAGGCCGGCTTTTCGCCCGGGGTATCCGCCCCGGGGCGCCTCTCGGGCGACCTTCCCAACTGCCGTCGGCCGCCCGGAGGGGGAAATAGAAAATATTCGAAAGTGCGGAGCTCCGCCGTCAGAGGCCGGCTTTTCGCCCGAGGTATCCGCCCCGGGCGCCTCTCGGGCGGCCTTCCCAACTGCCGTCGGCCGCCCGGAGGGGGAAATAGAAAATATTCGAAAGTGCGGAGCTCCGCCGTCAGAGGCCGGCTTTTCGCCCGAGGTATCCGCCCCGGGCGCCTCTCGGGCGGCCTTCCCAACTGCCGTCGGCCGCCCGGAGGGGGAAATAGAAAATATTCGAAAGTGCGGAGCTCCGCCGTCAGAGGCCGGCTTTTCGCCCGAGGTATCCGCCCCGGGCGCCTCTCGGGCGGCCTTCCCAACTGCCGTCGGCCGCCCGGAGGGGGAGATAGAAAATATTCGAAAGTGCGGAGCTCCGCCGTCAGAGGCCGGCTTTTCGCCCGAGGTATCCGCCCCGGGCGCCTCTCGGGCGGCCTTCCCAACTGCCGTCGGCCGCCCGGAGGGGGAAATAGAAAATATTCGAAAGTGCGGAGCTCCGCCGTCAGAGGCCGGCTTTTCGCCCGAGGTATCCGCCCCGGGCGCCTCTCGGGCGGCCTTCCCAACTGCCGTCGGCCGCCCGGAGGGGGAGATAGAAAATATTCGAAAGTGCGGAGCTCCGCCGTCAGAGGCCGGCTTTTCGCCCGAGGTATCCGCCCCGGGCGCCTCTCGGGCGGCCTTCCCAACTGCCGTCGACCGCCCGGAGGGGGAAATAGAAAATATTCGAAAGTGCGGAGCTCCGCCGTCAGAGGCCGGCTTTTCGCCCGAGGTATCCGCCCCGGGCGCCTCTCGGGCGGCCTTCCCAACTGCCGTCGACCGCCCGGAGGGGGAGATAGAAAATATTCGAAAGTGCGGAGCTCCGCCGTCAGAGGCCGGCTCCACGCTTCATTCATCCGACCGAGACGCCTCTCCGCCGGCCACACTCGGCTGCGGGGCCGGCCCGCTCTCCGCCATTGAAAATGAATGGGGGGCATTTTCTCATGCTTTCAATCCGCCTAAGAGGCATCTTTCCCGGCCAACTTTGTGCCCCTGGTACCTCCAGCATCGAGAAAGCATGGTGACTCGTCCGACACATGCCCCCCTATATACGTTTCGGAAAGTATTTTGGTGAACGGTCACTTTCTAAGCCTTTCGCCTTCTTGACCCCCTAACTCCGCATATCTGGTTTACCTACTACAGCGCCCCTAACGACCAAAATCGGTACTGCTACCCCTGGTACCCCCGCCATTGAAAATGAATGGGGGAATTTTTTTAATCCCCCAGGCCGGCCAGGAGGCCCCTTTCCCGGCCAAACTCGCACGCTGGGCCGGCCCGCTCTTTACCCCTGGTACCCCCGCCATTGAAAATGAATGGGGGAATTTTTTTCAATCTCCCAGGCCGGCCAGGAGGGCTCTTTCCCGGCCACACTCGCACGCCGGGCCGGCCCGCTCTTTACCCCTGGTACCCCCAGCTCTACCCCTGGTACCCCCGCCATTGAAAATGAATGGGGGAATTTTTTCAATCTCCCAATCCGACCAAGAGGCCTCTTTTCCGGCCAAACTCGCACGCCGGGCCGGCCCGCTCTTTACCCCTGGTACCCCCAGCTCTACCCCTGGTACCCCCGCCATTGAAAATGAATGGGGGAATTTTTTCAATCTCCCAATCCGACCAAGAGGCCTCTTTTCCGGCCAAACTCGCACGCCGGGCCGGCCCGCTCTTTACCCCTGGTACCCCCAGCTCTACCCCTGGTACCCCCGCCATTGAAAATGAATGGGGGAATTTTTTCAATCTCCCAATCCGACCAAGAGGCCTCTTTTCCGGCCAAACTCGCACGCCGGGCCGGCCCGCTCTTTACCCCTGGTACCCCCAGCTCTACCCCTGGTACCCCCGCCATTGAAAATGAATGGGGGAATTTTTTCAATCTCCCACGCCGGCCAAGAGGCCTTTTTCCCGGGCACGCACGCTCGCCGGGCCGGCCCGCTATTATTAAACTCTCACCCCTGCAAGGAGGCCTTTTTCCCGGGCACGCACGCTCGCGGGGCCGGCCCGCTATTATTAAACTCTCACGCCGGCCAAGAGGCCTTTTTCCCGGGCACGCACGCTCGCCGGGCCGGCCCGCTATTATTAAACTCTCACGCCTGCAAGGAGGCCTTTTTCCCGGGCACGCACGCTCGCCGGGCCGGCCCGCTATTATTGAACTCTCACGCCTGCAAGGAGGCCTTTTTCCCGGGCACGCACGCTCGCGGAGCCGGCCCGCTATTATTAAACTCTCACGCCTGCAAGGAGGCCTTTTTCCCGGGCACGCACGCTCGCCGGGCCGGCCCGCTATTATTAAACTCTCACGCCTGCAAGGAGGCCTTTTTCCCGGGCACGCACGCTCGCCGGGCCGGCCCGCTATTATTAAACTCTCACGCCTGCAAGGAGGCCTTTTTCCCGGGCACGCACGCTCGCCGGGCCGGCCCGCTATTATTAAACTCTCACGCCTGCAAGGAGGCCTTTTTCCCGGGCACGCACGCTCGCCGGGCCGGCCCGCTATTATTAAACTCTCACGCCGGCCAAGAGGCCCTTTTCCCGGGCACGCACGCTCGATGAGCCGGCCCGCTATTATTAAACTCTCACGCCGGCCAAGAGGCCCTTTTCCCGGGCACGCACGCTCGATGAGCCGGCCCGCTATTATTAAACTCTCACGCCGGCCAAGAGGCCTTTTTCCCGGCCACGCACGCTCGCGGAGCCGGCCCGCTATTATTAAACTCTCACGCCTGCAAGGAGGCCTTTTTCCCGGGCACGCACGCTCGCCGGGCCGGCCCGCTATTATTAAACTCTCACGCCGGCCAAGAGGCCCTTTTCCCGGGCACGCACGCTCGATGAGCCGGCCCGCTATTATTAAACTCTCACGCCGGCCAAGAGGCCCTTTTCCCGGGCACGCACGCTCGCCGAGCCGGCCCGCTATTATTAAACTCTCACGCCGGCCAAGAGGCCTTTTTCCCGGCCACGCACGCTCGCGGAGCCGGCCCGCTATTATTAAACTCTCACGCCTGCAAGGAGGCCTTTTTCCCGGGCACGCACGCTCGCCGGGCCGGCCCGCTATTATTAAACGCTCACGCCTGCAAGGAGGCCTTTTTCCCGGGCACGCACGCTCGCCGGGCCGGCCCGCTATTATTAAACTCTCACGCCGGCCAAGAGGCCCTTTTCCCGGGCACGCACGCTCGATGAGCCGGCCCGCTATTATTAAACTCTCACGCCGGCCAAGAGGCCCTTTTCCCGGGCACGCACGCTCGCCGAGCCGGCCCGCTATTATTAAACTCTCAGGCCCGCTATTATTAAACTCTCACGCCGGCCAAGAGGCCCTTTTCCCGGGCACGCACGCTCGATGAGCCGGCCCGCTATTATTAAACTCTCACGCCTGCAAGGAGGCCTTTTTCCCGGGCACGCACGCTCGCTGAGCCGGCCCGCTATTATTAAACTCTCACGCCGGCCAAGAGGCCCTTTTCCCGGGCACGCACGCTCGCCGAGCCGGCCCGCTATTATTAAACTCTCACGCCGGCCAAGAGGCCTTTTTCCCGGGCACGCACGCTCGCCGAGCCGGCCCGCTATTATTAAACTCTCACGCCGGCCAGGAGGCATTTTTCCCGGGCACGCACGCTCGCCGTGCAGGCCCGCCATTTGCCTACCACACCGCCGTCTGGCGGACACCAAGCGGTACCGCCGACCCCTCCCGTTGAAAATGAATGGGGGATTTTTTTTCAATCCCCCAAGCTGGCCAAGAGGCCTTTTTCCCGGGCACGCACGCTCGCCGAGCCGGCCCGCTATTATTAAACTCTCACGCCTGCAAGGAGGCCTTTTTCCCGGGCACGCACGCTCGATGAGCCGGCCCGCTATTATTAAACTCTCACGCCGGCCAGGAGGCATTTTTCCCGGGCACGCACGCTCGCCGTGCAGGCCCGCCATTTGCCTACCACACCGCCGTCTGGCGGACACCACGCGGTACCGCCGACCCCTCCCGTTGAAAATGAATGGGGGATTTTTTTTTACAATCCCCCAAGCCGGCCAAGAGGCCTTTTTCCCGGGCACGCACGCTCGATGAGCCGGCCCGCTATTATTAAACTCTCACGCCGGCCAAGAGGCCCTTTTCCCGGGCACGCACGCTCGATGAGCCGGCCCGCTATTATTAAACGCTCACGCCTGCAAGGAGGCCTTTTTCCCGGGCACGCACGCTCGCCGGGCCGGCCCGCTATTATTAAACTCTCACGCCGGCCAAGAGGCCTTTTTCCCGGGCACGCACGCTCGATGAGCCGGCCCGCTATTATTAAACTCTTACGCCTGCAAGGAGGCCTTTTTCCCGGGCACGCACGCTCGCCGAGCCGGCCCGCTATTATTAAACTCTCACGCCTGCAAGGAGGCCTTTTTCCCGGGCACGCACGCTCGCAGAGCCGGCCCGCTATTATTAAACTCTCACGCCGGCCAGGAGGCCTTTTTCCCGGGCACGCACGCTCGCCGTGCAGGCCCGCCATTTGCCTACCACACCGCCGTCTGGCGGACACCAAGCGGTACCGCCGACCCCTCCCGTTGAAAATGAATGGGGGATTTTTTTTTCAATCCCCCAAGCCGGCCAAGAGGCCTTTTTCCCGGGCACGCACGCTCGATGAGCCGGCCCGCTATTATTAAACTCTCACGCCGGCCAAGAGGCCCTTTTCCCGGGCACGCACGCTCGATGAGCCGGCCCGCTATTATTAAACGCTCACGCCTGCAAGGAGGCCTTTTTCCCGGGCACGCACGCTCGCCGGGCCGGCCCGCTATTATTAAACTCTCACGCCGGCCAAGAGGCCTTTTTCCCGGGCACGCACGCTCTCCGGGCCGGCCCGCTATTATTAAACTCTCACGCCTGCAAGGAGGCCTTTTTCCCGGGCACGCACGCTCGCCGTGCAGGCCCGCCATTTGCCTACCACACCGCCGTCTGGCGGACACCAAGCGGTACCGCCGACCCCTCCCGTTGAAAATGAATGGGGGATTTTTTTTCAATCCCCCAAGCCGGCCAAGAGGCCTTTTTCCCGGGCACGCACGCTCGCCGGGCCGGCCCGCTATTATTAAACGCTCAGGCCGGCCAAGAGGCCCTTTTCCCGGGCACGCACGCTCGCAGAGCCGGTCCGCTATTATTAAACGCTCACGCCTGCAAGGAGGCCTTTTTCCCGGGCACGCACGCTCGCCGGGCCGGCCCGCTATTATTAAACTCTCACCCCTGCAAGGAGGCCTTTTTCCCGGGCACGCACGCTCGCGGGGCCGGCCCGCTATTATTAAACTCTCACGCCGGCCAAGAGGCCCTTTTCCCGGGCACGCACGCTCGCCGAGCCGGCCCGCTATTATTAAACTCTCACGCCTGCAAGGAGGCCCTTTTCCCGGGCACGCACGCTCGATGAGCCGGCCCGCTATTATTAAACTCTCACGCCTGCAAGGAGGCCTTTTTCCCGGGCACGCACGCTCGCGGGGCCGGCCCGCTATTATTAAACGCTCAGGCCGGCCAAGAGGCCCTTTTCCCGGGCACGCACGCTCGATGAGCCGGCCCGCTATTATTAAACGCTCAGGCCGGCCAAGAGGCCCTTTTCCCGGGCACGCACGCTCGCAGAGCCGGCCCGCTATTATTAAACTCTCACGCCTGCAAGGAGGCCCTTTTCCCGGGCACGCACGCTCGATGAGCCGGCCCGCTATTATTAAACTCTCACGCCTGCAAGGAGGCCTTTTTCCCGGGCACGCACGCTCGCCGGGCCGGCCCGCTATTATTAAACTCTCACGCCGGCCAAGAGGCCTTTTTCCCGTGCACGCACGCTCGCCGAGCCGGCCCGCTATTATTAAACTCTCACGCCTGCAAGGAGGCCTTTTTCCCGGGCACGCACGCTCGCCGGGCCGGCCCGCTATTATTAAACTCTCACGCCTGCAAGGAGGCCTTTTTCCCGGGCACGCACGCTCGCCGGGCCGGCCCGCTATTATTAAACGCTCACGCCTGCAAGGAGGCCTTTTTCCCGGGCACGCACGCTCGCCGGGCCGGCCCGCTATTATTAAACTCTCACGCCGGCCAAGAGGCCCTTTTCCCGGGCACGCACGCTCGATGAGCCGGCCCGCTATTATTAAACTCTCACGCCGGCCAAGAGGCCTTTTTCCCGGGCACGCACGCTCGCCGAGCCGGCCCGCCTTTTGCCTACCACACCGCCGTCTGGCGGACACCGACCCCTGGTACATCTGCCATTGAAAATGAATGGGGGAATTTTTTCAAACTCCCAATCCGAGCAAGAGGCCCCTTTTCCGGCCACACTCGCCCGCCGGGCCGGCCCGCTCTTTACCCCTGGTACCCCCAGCAACACCCCTGGTACCCCCAGCCTTGCCCCTGGTACCTCCCCCATTGAAAATGAATGGTGACCCCTGGTACCCCCAGCAACACCCCTGGTACCCTCAACCTTACCCCTGGTACCCTCAGCTGCACCCCTGGTACCCTCAGCCTTACCCCTGGTACCCCCAGCCAGCTTCGCCCCTGGTACCCCCAGCCTTGCCCCTGGTACCTCCGCC
>NW_028233897.1:20000-27500 GCF_054856545.1 Hippocampus guttulatus | reverse complement strand
TACCCTCAGCCTTACCCCTGGTACCCCCAGCCTTACCCCTGGTACCTCCAGCCTAACCCCTGGTACCTCCAGCCTTACCCCTGGTACCTCCAGCCTTACCCCTGGTACCTCCAGCCGTACCCCTGGTACCCTCAGCGGCACCCCTGGTACCCTCAGCGGCACCCCTGGTACCCTCAGCCTTACCCCTGGTACCCTCAGCCGCACCCCTGGTACCCTCAGCGGCACCCCTGGTACCCTCAGCGGCACCCCTGGTACCCTCAGCGGCACCCCTGGTACCCTCAGCGGCACCCCTGGTACCCTCAGCGGCACCCCTGGTACCCTCAGCGGCACCCCTGGTACCCTCAGCCGCACCCCTGGTACCCTCAGCCGCACCCCTGGTACCCTCAGCGGCACCCCTGGTACCCTCAGCCGTACCCCTGGTACCCTCAGCGGCACCCCTGGTACCCTCAGCCGTACCCCTGGTACCCTCAGCGGCACCCCTGGTACCCTCAGCCGCACCCCTGGTACCCTCAGCCGCACCCCTGGTACCCTCAGCCGCACCCCTGGTACCCTCAGCGGTACCCCTGGTACCCTCAGCGGCACCCCTGGTACCCTCAGCGGCACCCCTGGTACCCTCAGCGGCACCCCTGGTACCTCCGCCATTGAAAATGAATGGGCGGCCTTCCCACCTGCCGTCAGCCGCCCGGAGGGGGAAATAGAAAATATTCGAAAGTGCGGAGCTCCGCCGTCAGAGGCCGGCTTTTCGCCCGGGGTATCCGCCCCGGGGCGCCTCTCGGGCGGCCTTCCCAACTGCCGTCGGCCGCCCGGAGGGGGAAATAGAAAATATTCGAAAGTGCGGAGCTCCGCCGTCAGAGGCCGGCTTTTCGCCCGGGGTATCCGCCCCGGGGCGCCTCTCGGGCGGCCTTCCCAACTGCCGTCGGCCGCCCGGAGGGGGAAATAGAAAATATTCGAAAGTGCGGAGCTCCGCCGTCAGAGGCCGGCTTTTCGCCCGGGGTATCCGCCCCGGGGCGCCTCTCGGGCGGCCTTCCCAACTGCCGTCGGCCGCCCGGAGGGGGAAATAGAAAATATTCGAAAGTGCGGAGCTCCGCCGTCAGAGGCCGGCTTTTCGCCCGAGGTATCCGCCCCGGGGCGCCTCTCGGGCGGCCTTCCCAACTGCCGTCGGCCGCCCGGAGGGGGAAATAGAAAATATTCGAAAGTGCGGAGCTCCGCCGTCAGAGGCCGGCTTTTCGCCCGAGGTATCCGCCCCGGGCGCCTCTCGGGCGGCCTTCCCAACTGCCGTCGGCCGCCCGGAGGGGGAAATAGAAAATATTCGAAAGTGCGGAGCTCCGCCGTCAGAGGCCGGCTTTTCGCCCGAGGTATCCGCCCCGGGCGCCTCTCGGGCGGCCTTCCCAACTGCCGTCGGCCGCCCGGAGGGGGAGATAGAAAATATTCGAAAGTGCGGAGCTCCGCCGTCAGAGGCCGGCTTTTCGCCCGAGGTATCCGCCCCGGGCGCCTCTCGGGCGGCCTTCCCAACTGCCGTCGGCCGCCCGGAGGGGGAAATAGAAAATATTCGAAAGTGCGGAGCTCCGCCGTCGGAGGCCGGCTTTTCGCCCGAGGTATCCGCCCCGGGCGCCTCTCGGGCGGCCTTCCCAACTGCCGTCGGCCGCCCGGAGGGGGAGATAGAAAATATTCGAAAGTGCGGAGCTCCGCCGTCAGAGGCCGGCTTTTCGCCCGAGGTATCCGCCCCGGGCGCCTCTCGGGCGGCCTTCCCAACTGCCGTCGGCCGCCCGGAGGGGGAAATAGAAAATATTCGAAAGTGCGGAGCTCCGCCGTCAGAGGCCGGCTTTTCGCCCGAGGTATCCGCCCCGGGCGCCTCTCGGGCGGCCTTCCCAACTGCCGTCGGCCGCCCGGAGGGGGAGATAGAAAATATTCGAAAGTGCGGAGCTCCGCCGTCAGAGGCCGGCTTTTCGCCCGAGGTATCCGCCCCGGGCGCCTCTCGGGCGGCCTTCCCAACTGCCGTCGACCGCCCGGAGGGGGAAATAGAAAATATTCGAAAGTGCGGAGCTCCGCCGTCAGAGGCCGGCTTTTCGCCCGAGGTATCCGCCCCGGGCGCCTCTCGGGCGGCCTTCCCAACTGCCGTCGACCGCCCGGAGGGGGAGATAGAAAATATTCGAAAGTGCGGAGCTCCGCCGTCAGAGGCCGGCTCCACGCTTCATTCATCCGACCGAGACGCCTCTCCGCCGGCCACACTCGGCTGCGGGGCCGGCCCGCTCTCCGCCATTGAAAATGAATGGGGGGCATTTTCTCATGCTTTCAATCCGCCTAAGAGGCATCTTTCCCGGCCAACTTTGTGCCCCTGGTACCTCCAGCATCGAGAAAGCATGGTGACTCGTCCGACACATGCCCCCCTATATACGTTTCGGAAAGTATTTTGGTGAACGGTCACTTTCTAAGCCTTTCGCCTTCTTGACCCCCTAACTCCGCATATCTGGTTTACCTACTACAGCGCCCCTAACGACCAAAATCGGTACTGCTACCCCTGGTACCCCCGCCATTGAAAATGAATGGGGGAATTTTTTTAATCCCCCAGGCCGGCCAGGAGGCCCCTTTCCCGGCCAAACTCGCACGCTGGGCCGGCCCGCTCTTTACCCCTGGTACCCCCGCCATTGAAAATGAATGGGGGAATTTTTTCAATCTCCCAATCCGACCAAGAGGCCTCTTTTCCGGCCAAACTCGCACGCCGGGCCGGCCCGCTCTTTACCCCTGGTACCCCCAGCTCTACCCCTGGTACCCCCGCCATTGAAAATGAATGGGGGAAATTTTTTCAATCTCCCAATCCGACCAAGAGGCCTCTTTTCCGGCCAAACTCGCACGCCGGGCCGGCCCGCTCTTTACCCCTGGTACCCCCAGCTCTACCCCTGGTACCCCCGCCATTGAAAATGAATGGGGGAATTTTTTCAATCTCCCAATCCGACCAAGAGGCCTCTTTTCCGGCCAAACTCGCACGCCGGGCCGGCCCGCTCTTTACCCCTGGTACCCCCAGCTCTACCCCTGGTACCCCCGCCATTGAAAATGAATGGGGGAATTTTTTCAATCTCCCACGCCGGCCAAGAGGCCTTTTTCCCGGGCACGCACGCTCGCCGGGCCGGCCCGCTATTATTAAACTCTCACCCCTGCAAGGAGGCCTTTTTCCCGGGCACGCACGCTCGCGGGGCCGGCCCGCTATTATTAAACTCTCACGCCGGCCAAGAGGCCTTTTTCCCGGGCACGCACGCTCGCCGGGCCGGCCCGCTATTATTAAACTCTCACGCCTGCAAGGAGGCCTTTTTCCCGGGCACGCACGCTCGCCGGGCCGGCCCGCTATTATTGAACTCTCACGCCTGCAAGGAGGCCTTTTTCCCGGGCACGCACGCTCGCGGAGCCGGCCCGCTATTATTAAACTCTCACGCCTGCAAGGAGGCCTTTTTCCCGGGCACGCACGCTCGCCGGGCCGGCCCGCTATTATTAAACTCTCACGCCTGCAAGGAGGCCTTTTTCCCGGGCACGCACGCTCGCCGGGCCGGCCCGCTATTATTAAACTCTCACGCCTGCAAGGAGGCCTTTTTCCCGGGCACGCACGCTCGCCGGGCCGGCCCGCTATTATTAAACTCTCACGCCTGCAAGGAGGCCTTTTTCCCGGGCACGCACGCTCGCCGGGCCGGCCCGCTATTATTAAACTCTCACGCCGGCCAAGAGGCCCTTTTCCCGGGCACGCACGCTCGATGAGCCGGCCCGCTATTATTAAACTCTCACGCCGGCCAAGAGGCCCTTTTCCCGGGCACGCACGCTCGATGAGCCGGCCCGCTATTATTAAACTCTCACGCCGGCCAAGAGGCCTTTTTCCCGGCCACGCACGCTCGCGGAGCCGGCCCGCTATTATTAAACTCTCACGCCTGCAAGGAGGCCTTTTTCCCGGGCACGCACGCTCGCCGGGCCGGCCCGCTATTATTAAACTCTCACGCCGGCCAAGAGGCCCTTTTCCCGGGCACGCACGCTCGATGAGCCGGCCCGCTATTATTAAACTCTCACGCCGGCCAAGAGGCCCTTTTCCCGGGCACGCACGCTCGCCGAGCCGGCCCGCTATTATTAAACTCTCACGCCGGCCAAGAGGCCTTTTTCCCGGCCACGCACGCTCGCGGAGCCGGCCCGCTATTATTAAACTCTCACGCCTGCAAGGAGGCCTTTTTCCCGGGCACGCACGCTCGCCGGGCCGGCCCGCTATTATTAAACGCTCACGCCTGCAAGGAGGCCTTTTTCCCGGGCACGCACGCTCGCCGGGCCGGCCCGCTATTATTAAACTCTCACGCCGGCCAAGAGGCCCTTTTCCCGGGCACGCACGCTCGATGAGCCGGCCCGCTATTATTAAACTCTCACGCCGGCCAAGAGGCCCTTTTCCCGGGCACGCACGCTCGCCGAGCCGGCCCGCTATTATTAAACTCTCAGGCCCGCTATTATTAAACTCTCACGCCGGCCAAGAGGCCCTTTTCCCGGGCACGCACGCTCGATGAGCCGGCCCGCTATTATTAAACTCTCACGCCTGCAAGGAGGCCTTTTTCCCGGGCACGCACGCTCGCTGAGCCGGCCCGCTATTATTAAACTCTCACGCCGGCCAAGAGGCCCTTTTCCCGGGCACGCACGCTCGCCGAGCCGGCCCGCTATTATTAAACTCTCACGCCGGCCAAGAGGCCTTTTTCCCGGGCACGCACGCTCGCCGAGCCGGCCCGCTATTATTAAACTCTCACGCCGGCCAGGAGGCATTTTTCCCGGGCACGCACGCTCGCCGTGCAGGCCCGCCATTTGCCTACCACACCGCCGTCTGGCGGACACCAAGCGGTACCGCCGACCCCTCCCGTTGAAAATGAATGGGGGATTTTTTTTCAATCCCCCAAGCTGGCCAAGAGGCCTTTTTCCCGGGCACGCACGCTCGCCGAGCCGGCCCGCTATTATTAAACTCTCACGCCTGCAAGGAGGCCTTTTTCCCGGGCACGCACGCTCGATGAGCCGGCCCGCTATTATTAAACTCTCACGCCGGCCAGGAGGCATTTTTCCCGGGCACGCACGCTCGCCGTGCAGGCCCGCCATTTGCCTACCACACCGCCGTCTGGCGGACACCACGCGGTACCGCCGACCCCTCCCGTTGAAAATGAATGGGGGATTTTTTTTTACAATCCCCCAAGCCGGCCAAGAGGCCTTTTTCCCGGGCACGCACGCTCGATGAGCCGGCCCGCTATTATTAAACTCTCACGCCGGCCAAGAGGCCCTTTTCCCGGGCACGCACGCTCGATGAGCCGGCCCGCTATTATTAAACGCTCACGCCTGCAAGGAGGCCTTTTTCCCGGGCACGCACGCTCGCCGGGCCGGCCCGCTATTATTAAACTCTCACGCCGGCCAAGAGGCCTTTTTCCCGGGCACGCACGCTCGATGAGCCGGCCCGCTATTATTAAACTCTTACGCCTGCAAGGAGGCCTTTTTCCCGGGCACGCACGCTCGCCGAGCCGGCCCGCTATTATTAAACTCTCACGCCTGCAAGGAGGCCTTTTTCCCGGGCACGCACGCTCGCAGAGCCGGCCCGCTATTATTAAACTCTCACGCCGGCCAGGAGGCCTTTTTCCCGGGCACGCACGCTCGCCGTGCAGGCCCGCCATTTGCCTACCACACCGCCGTCTGGCGGACACCAAGCGGTACCGCCGACCCCTCCCGTTGAAAATGAATGGGGGATTTTTTTTTCAATCCCCCAAGCCGGCCAAGAGGCCTTTTTCCCGGGCACGCACGCTCGATGAGCCGGCCCGCTATTATTAAACTCTCACGCCGGCCAAGAGGCCCTTTTCCCGGGCACGCACGCTCGATGAGCCGGCCCGCTATTATTAAACGCTCACGCCTGCAAGGAGGCCTTTTTCCCGGGCACGCACGCTCGCCGGGCCGGCCCGCTATTATTAAACTCTCACGCCGGCCAAGAGGCCTTTTTCCCGGGCACGCACGCTCTCCGGGCCGGCCCGCTATTATTAAACTCTCACGCCTGCAAGGAGGCCTTTTTCCCGGGCACGCACGCTCGCCGTGCAGGCCCGCCATTTGCCTACCACACCGCCGTCTGGCGGACACCAAGCGGTACCGCCGACCCCTCCCGTTGAAAATGAATGGGGGATTTTTTTTCAATCCCCCAAGCCGGCCAAGAGGCCTTTTTCCCGGGCACGCACGCTCGCCGGGCCGGCCCGCTATTATTAAACGCTCAGGCCGGCCAAGAGGCCCTTTTCCCGGGCACGCACGCTCGCAGAGCCGGTCCGCTATTATTAAACGCTCACGCCTGCAAGGAGGCCTTTTTCCCGGGCACGCACGCTCGCCGGGCCGGCCCGCTATTATTAAACTCTCACCCCTGCAAGGAGGCCTTTTTCCCGGGCACGCACGCTCGCGGGGCCGGCCCGCTATTATTAAACTCTCACGCCGGCCAAGAGGCCCTTTTCCCGGGCACGCACGCTCGCCGAGCCGGCCCGCTATTATTAAACTCTCACGCCTGCAAGGAGGCCCTTTTCCCGGGCACGCACGCTCGATGAGCCGGCCCGCTATTATTAAACTCTCACGCCTGCAAGGAGGCCTTTTTCCCGGGCACGCACGCTCGCGGGGCCGGCCCGCTATTATTAAACGCTCAGGCCGGCCAAGAGGCCCTTTTCCCGGGCACGCACGCTCGCAGAGCCGGTCCGCTATTATTAAACGCTCACGCCTGCAAGGAGGCCTTTTTCCCGGGCACGCACGCTCGCCGGGCCGGCCCGCTATTATTAAACTCTCACGCCTGCAAGGAGGCCTTTTTCCCGGGCACGCACGCTCGCCGGGCCGGCCCGCTATTATTAAACTCTCACGCCGGCCAAGAGGCCTTTTTCCCGTGCACGCACGCTCGCCGAGCCGGCCCGCTATTATTAAACTCTCACGCCTGCAAGGAGGCCTTTTTCCCGGGCACGCACGCTCGCCGGGCCGGCCCGCTATTATTAAACTCTCACGCCTGCAAGGAGGCCTTTTTCCCGGGCACGCACGCTCGCCGGGCCGGCCCGCTATTATTAAACGCTCACGCCTGCAAGGAGGCCTTTTTCCCGGGCACGCACGCTCGCCGGGCCGGCCCGCTATTATTAAACTCTCACGCCGGCCAAGAGGCCCTTTTCCCGGGCACGCACGCTCGATGAGCCGGCCCGCTATTATTAAACTCTCACGCCGGCCAAGAGGCCTTTTTCCCGGGCACGCACGCTCGCCGAGCCGGCCCGCCTTTTGCCTACCACACCGCCGTCTGGCGGACACCGACCCCTGGTACATCTGCCATTGAAAATGAATGGGGGAATTTTTTCAAACTCCCAATCCGAGCAAGAGGCCCCTTTTCCGGCCACACTCGCCCGCCGGGCCGGCCCGCTCTTTACCCCTGGTACCCCCAGCAACACCCCTGGTACCCCCAGCCTTGCCCCTGGTACCTCCCCCATTGAAAATGAATGGTGACCCCTGGTA
>NW_028233897.1:0-7500 GCF_054856545.1 Hippocampus guttulatus | reverse complement strand
AAAATATTCGAAAGTGCGGAGCTCCGCCGTCAGAGGCCGGGTTTTCGCACGGGGTATCCGCCCCGGGCGCCTCTCGGGCGGCCTTCCCAACTGCCGTCGACCGCCCGGAGGGGGAAACAGAAAATGTTCGAAAGTGCGGAGCTCCGCCGTCAGAGGCCGGGTTTTCGCACGGGGTATCCGCCCCGGGCGCCTCTCGGGCGGCCTTCCCAACTGCCGTCGACCGCCCGGAGGGGGAAACAGAAAATGTTCGAAAGTGCGGAGCTCCGCCGTCAGAGGCCGGGTTTTCGCACGGGGTATCCGCCCCGGGCGCCTCTCGGGCGGCCTTCCCAACTGCCGTCGACCGCCCGGAGGGGGAAACAGAAAATATTCGAAAGTGCGGAGCTCCGCCGTCAGAGGCCGGGTTTTCGCACGGGGTATCCGCCCCGGGCGCCTCTCGGGCGGCCTTCCCAACTGCCGTCGACCGCCCGGAGGGGGAAACAGAAAATATTCGAAAGTGCGGAGCTCCGCCGTCAGAGGCCGGGTTTTCGCACGGGGTATCCGCCCCGGGCGCCTCTCGGGCGGCCTTCCCAACTGCCGTCGACCGCCTGGAGGGGGAAATAGAAAATATTCGATAGTGCGGAGCTCCGCCGTCAGAGGCCGTTCCAGTGCTTTTGGGTGGCTGGAAACACCCTCACGATGGTCTGATTATACTCTTAGGGGCCTCCCCTGTGTCGCCCTGGAGGTCACCCATTCAAAACATGCTCACCTATATACGTTTCGGAAAGTATTTTGGTGAACGCTCACTTTCTAAGCCTTTTAGCCTTCTTGACCCCCTAACTCCCCATATCTGGTTTACCTACTACAGCGCCCCTAACGACCAAAATCGGTACTGCATACCCCTGGTACCCCCGCCATTGAAAATGAATGGGGGAATTTTTTTAATTTCTCAATCCGGCCAGGAGGCCTCTTTTTCGGCCACGCTCGGCCGGCGAGCCGGTCCGCTCTTTACCCCTGGTACCCCCAGCCCTACCCCTGGTACCTCCCCCATTGAAAATGAATGGCGACCCCTGGTACCCCCAGCAACACCCCTGGTACCCTCAGCCTTACCCCTGGTACCCTCAGCTCAACCCCTGGTACCCCCAGCCTAACCCCTGGTACCCTCAGCGGCACCCCTGGTACCCTCAGCAACACCCCTGGTACCCCCAGCCAGCTTCGCCCCTGGTACCCTCAGCCTTACCCCTGGTACCCTCAGCCCAACCCCTGGTACCCTCAGCCCAACCCCTGGTACCCCCAGCCAGCTTCGCCCCTGGTACCCTCAGCCTTACCCCTGGTACCCCCAGCCTTACCCCTGGTACCTCCAGCCTAACCCCTGGTACCTCCAGCCTTACCCCTGGTACCTCCAGCCTTACCCCTGGTACCTCCAGCCTTACCCCTGGTACCTCCAGCCGTACCCCTGGTACCCTCAGCCTTACCCCTGGTACCCTCAGCCTTACCCCTGGTACCCTCAGCCTTACCCCTGGTACCCTCAGCCGCACCCCTGGTACCCTCAGCGGCACCCCTGGTACCCTCAGCCTTACCCCTGGTACCCTCAGCCGCACCCCTGGTACCCTCAGCGGCACCCCTGGTACCCTCAGCGGCACCCCTGGTACCCTCAGCCGTACCCCTGGTACCCTCAGCCGAACCCCTGGTACCCTCAGCGGCACCCCTGGTACCCTCAGCGGCACCCCTGGTACCCTCAGCGGCACCCCTGGTACCCTCAGCCGTACCCCTGGTACCCTCAGCGGCACCCCTGGTACCCTCAGCGGCACCCCTGGTACCCTCAGCTGCACCCCTGGTACCCTCAGCGGCACCCCTGGTACCCTCAGCGGCACCCCTGGTACCTCCGCCATTGAAAATGAATGGGCGGCCTTCCCACCTGCCGTCAGCCGCCCGGAGGGGGAAATAGAAAATATTCGAAAGTGCGGAGCTCCGCCGTCAGAGGCCGGCTTTTCGCCCGGGGTATCCGCCCCGGGGCGCCTCTCGGGCGACCTTCCCAACTGCCGTCGGCCGCCCGGAGGGGGAAATAGAAAATATTCGAAAGTGCGGAGCTCCGCCGTCAGAGGCCGGCTTTTCGCCCGAGGTATCCGCCCCGGGGCGCCTCTCGGGCGGCCTTCCCAACTGCCGTCGGCCGCCCGGAGGGGGAAATAGAAAATATTCGAAAGTGCGGAGCTCCGCCGTCAGAGGCCGGGTTTTCGCCCGAGGTATCCGCCCCGGGCGCCTCTCGGGCGGCCTTCCCAACTGCCGTCGGCCGCCCGGAGGGGGAAATAGAAAATATTCGAAAGTGCGGAGCTCCGCCGTCAGAGGCCGGCTTTTCGCCCGAGGTATCCGCCCCGGGCGCCTCTCGGGCGGCCTTCCCAACTGCCGTCGGCCGCCCGGAGGGGGAAATAGAAAATATTCGAAAGTGCGGAGCTCCGCCGTCAGAGGCCGGCTTTTCGCCCGAGGTATCCGCCCCGGGCGCCTCTCGGGCGGCCTTCCCAACTGCCGTCGGCCGCCCGGAGGGGGAAATAGAAAATATTCGAAAGTGCGGAGCTCCGCCGTCAGAGGCCGGCTTTTCGCCCGAGGTATCCGCCCCGGGCGCCTCTCGGGCGGCCTTCCCAACTGCCGTCGGCCGCCCGGAGGGGGAAATAGAAAATATTCGAAAGTGCGGAGCTCCGCCGTCAGAGGCCGGCTTTTCGCCCGAGGTATCCGCCCCGGGCGCCTCTCGGGCGGCCTTCCCAACTGCCGTCGGCCGCCCGGAGGGGGAGATAGAAAATATTCGAAAGTGCGGAGCTCCGCCGTCAGAGGCCGGCTTTTCGCCCGAGGTATCCGCCCCGGGCGCCTCTCGGGCGGCCTTCCCAACTGCCGTCGACCGCCCGGAGGGGGAAATAGAAAATATTCGAAAGTGCGGAGCTCCGCCGTCAGAGGCCGGCTTTTCGCCCGAGGTATCCGCCCCGGGCGCCTCTCGGGCGGCCTTCCCAACTGCCGTCGACCGCCCGGAGGGGGAGATAGAAAATATTCGAAAGTGCGGAGCTCCGCCGTCAGAGGCCGGCTTTTCGCCCGAGGTATCCGCCCCGGGCGCCTCTCGGGCGGCCTTCCCAACTGCCGTCGACCGCCCGGAGGGGGAGATAGAAAATATTCGAAAGTGCGGAGCTCCGCCGTCAGAGGCCGGCTCCACGCTTCATTCATCCGACCGAGACGCCTCTCCGCCGGCCACACTCGGCTGCGGGGCCGGCCCGCTCTCCGCCATTGAAAATGAATGGGGGGCATTTTCTCATGCTTTCAATCCGCCTAAGAGGCATCTTTCCCGGCCAACTTTGTGCCCCTGGTACCTCCAGCATCGAGAAAGCATGGTGACTCGTCCGACACATGCCCCCCTATATACGTTTCGGAAAGTATTTTGGTGAACGGTCACTTTCTAAGCCTTTCGCCTTCTTGACCCCCTAACTCCGCATATCTGGTTTACCTACTACAGCGCCCCTAACGACCAAAATCGGTACTGCTACCCCTGGTACCCCCGCCATTGAAAATGAATGGGGGAATTTTTTTAATCCCCCAGGCCGGCCAGGAGGCCCCTTTCCCGGCCAAACTCGCACGCTGGGCCGGCCCGCTCTTTACCCCTGGTACCCCCGCCATTGAAAATGAATGGGGGAATTTTTTTCAATCTCCCAGGCCGGCCAGGAGGGCTCTTTCCCGGCCACACTCGCACGCCGGGCCGGCCCGCTCTTTACCCCTGGTACCCCCAGCTCTACCCCTGGTACCCCCGCCATTGAAAATGAATGGGGGAATTTTTTCAATCTCCCAATCCGACCAAGAGGCCTCTTTTCCGGCCAAACTCGCACGCCGGGCCGGCCCGCTCTTTACCCCTGGTACCCCCAGCTCTACCCCTGGTACCCCCGCCATTGAAAATGAATGGGGGAATTTTTTCAATCTCCCAATCCGACCAAGAGGCCTCTTTTCCGGCCAAACTCGCACGCCGGGCCGGCCCGCTCTTTACCCCTGGTACCCCCAGCTCTACCCCTGGTACCCCCGCCATTGAAAATGAATGGGGGAATTTTTTCAATCTCCCACGCCGGCCAAGAGGCCTTTTTCCCGGGCACGCACGCTCGCCGGGCCGGCCCGCTATTATTAAACTCTCACCCCTGCAAGGAGGCCTTTTTCCCGGGCACGCACGCTCGCGGGGCCGGCCCGCTATTATTAAACTCTCACGCCGGCCAAGAGGCCTTTTTCCCGGGCACGCACGCTCGCCGGGCCGGCCCGCTATTATTAAACTCTCACGCCTGCAAGGAGGCCTTTTTCCCGGGCACGCACGCTCGCCGGGCCGGCCCGCTATTATTGAACTCTCACGCCTGCAAGGAGGCCTTTTTCCCGGGCACGCACGCTCGCGGAGCCGGCCCGCTATTATTAAACTCTCACGCCTGCAAGGAGGCCTTTTTCCCGGGCACGCACGCTCGCCGGGCCGGCCCGCTATTATTAAACTCTCACGCCTGCAAGGAGGCCTTTTTCCCGGGCACGCACGCTCGCCGGGCCGGCCCGCTATTATTAAACTCTCACGCCTGCAAGGAGGCCTTTTTCCCGGGCACGCACGCTCGCCGGGCCGGCCCGCTATTATTAAACTCTCACGCCTGCAAGGAGGCCTTTTTCCCGGGCACGCACGCTCGCCGGGCCGGCCCGCTATTATTAAACTCTCACGCCGGCCAAGAGGCCCTTTTCCCGGGCACGCACGCTCGATGAGCCGGCCCGCTATTATTAAACTCTCACGCCGGCCAAGAGGCCCTTTTCCCGGGCACGCACGCTCGATGAGCCGGCCCGCTATTATTAAACTCTCACGCCGGCCAAGAGGCCTTTTTCCCGGCCACGCACGCTCGCGGAGCCGGCCCGCTATTATTAAACTCTCACGCCTGCAAGGAGGCCTTTTTCCCGGGCACGCACGCTCGCCGGGCCGGCCCGCTATTATTAAACTCTCACGCCGGCCAAGAGGCCCTTTTCCCGGGCACGCACGCTCGATGAGCCGGCCCGCTATTATTAAACTCTCACGCCGGCCAAGAGGCCCTTTTCCCGGGCACGCACGCTCGCCGAGCCGGCCCGCTATTATTAAACTCTCACGCCGGCCAAGAGGCCTTTTTCCCGGCCACGCACGCTCGCGGAGCCGGCCCGCTATTATTAAACTCTCACGCCTGCAAGGAGGCCTTTTTCCCGGGCACGCACGCTCGCCGGGCCGGCCCGCTATTATTAAACTCTCACGCCTGCAAGGAGGCCTTTTTCCCGGGCACGCACGCTCGCCGGGCCGGCCCGCTATTATTAAACTCTCACGCCGGCCAAGAGGCCCTTTTCCCGGGCACGCACGCTCGATGAGCCGGCCCGCTATTATTAAACTCTCACGCCGGCCAAGAGGCCCTTTTCCCGGGCACGCACGCTCGCCGAGCCGGCCCGCTATTATTAAACTCTCAGGCCCGCTATTATTAAACTCTCACGCCGGCCAAGAGGCCCTTTTCCCGGGCACGCACGCTCGATGAGCCGGCCCGCTATTATTAAACTCTCACGCCTGCAAGGAGGCCTTTTTCCCGGGCACGCACGCTCGCTGAGCCGGCCCGCTATTATTAAACTCTCACGCCGGCCAAGAGGCCCTTTTCCCGGGCACGCACGCTCGCCGAGCCGGCCCGCTATTATTAAACTCTCACGCCGGCCAAGAGGCCTTTTTCCCGGGCACGCACGCTCGCCGAGCCGGCCCGCTATTATTAAACTCTCACGCCGGCCAGGAGGCATTTTTCCCGGGCACGCACGCTCGCCGTGCAGGCCCGCCATTTGCCTACCACACCGCCGTCTGGCGGACACCAAGCGGTACCGCCGACCCCTCCCGTTGAAAATGAATGGGGGATTTTTTTTCAATCCCCCAAGCCGGCCAAGAGGCCTTTTTCCCGGGCACGCACGCTCGATGAGCCGGCCCGCTATTATTAAACTCTTACGCCTGCAAGGAGGCCTTTTTCCCGGGCACGCACGCTCGCCGAGCCGGCCCGCTATTATTAAACTCTCACGCCTGCAAGGAGGCCTTTTTCCCGGGCACGCACGCTCGCCGGGCCGGCCCGCTATTATTAAACTCTCACGCCGGCCAAGAGGCCTTTTTCCCGGGCACGCACGCTCGATGAGCCGGCCCGCTATTATTAAACTCTTACGCCTGCAAGGAGGCCTTTTTCCCGGGCACGCACGCTCGCCGAGCCGGCCCGCTATTATTAAACTCTCACGCCTGCAAGGAGGCCTTTTTCCCGGGGACGCACGCTCGCAGAGCCGGCCCGCTATTATTAAACTCTCACGCCGGCCAGGAGGCCTTTTTCCCGGGCACGCACGCTCGCCGTGCAGGCCCGCCATTTGCCTACCACACCGCCGTCTGGCGGACACCAAGCGGTACCGCCGACCCCTCCCGTTGAAAATGAATGGGGGATTTTTTTTTTTCAATCCCCCAAGCCGGCCAAGAGGCCTTTTTCCCGGGCACGCACGCTCGATGAGCCGGCCCGCTATTATTAAACTCTCACGCCGGCCAAGAGGCCCTTTTCCCGGGCACGCACGCTCGATGAGCCGGCCCGCTATTATTAAACGCTCACGCCTGCAAGGAGGCCTTTTTCCCGGGCACGCACGCTCGCCGGGCCGGCCCGCTATTATTAAACTCTCACGCCGGCCAAGAGGCCTTTTTCCCGGGCACGCACGCTCTCCGGGCCGGCCCGCTATTATTAAACTCTCACGCCTGCAAGGAGGCCTTTTTCCCGGGCACGCACGCTCGCCGTGCAGGCCCGCCATTTGCCTACCACACCGCCGTCTGGCGGACACCAAGCGGTACCGCCGACCCCTCCCGTTGAAAATGAATGGGGGATTTTTTTTCAATCCCCCAAGCCGGCCAAGAGGCCTTTTTCCCGGGCACGCACGCTCGCCGGGCCGGCCCGCTATTATTAAACGCTCAGGCCGGCCAAGAGGCCCTTTTCCCGGGCACGCACGCTCGCAGAGCCGGTCCGCTATTATTAAACGCTCACGCCTGCAAGGAGGCCTTTTTCCCGGGCACGCACGCTCGCCGGGCCGGCCCGCTATTATTAAACTCTCACCCCTGCAAGGAGGCCTTTTTCCCGGGCACGCACGCTCGCGGGGCCGGCCCGCTATTATTAAACTCTCACGCCGGCCAAGAGGCCCTTTTCCCGGGCACGCACGCTCGCCGAGCCGGCCCGCTATTATTAAACTCTCACGCCTGCAAGGAGGCCCTTTTCCCGGGCACGCACGCTCGATGAGCCGGCCCGCTATTATTAAACTCTCACGCCTGCAAGGAGGCCTTTTTCCCGGGCACGCACGCTCGCGGGGCCGGCCCGCTATTATTAAACGCTCAGGCCGGCCAAGAGGCCCTTTTCCCGGGCACGCACGCTCGATGAGCCGGCCCGCTATTATTAAACGCTCAGGCCGGCCAAGAGGCCCTTTTCCCGGGCACGCACGCTCGCAGAGCCGGCCCGCTATTATTAAACTCTCACG